>NC_139723.1:9147737-9280237 GCF_964211835.1 Anser anser
CACGCATGCAGGTTGGCTGCCAGGGGGAGATGCTTCACGTAACGAAACGCGTCCACGTCATTACCATGGGCGTGGCCTGCACTGATCCCAGCGCAGGGATGCCCGACACCTTGTTACTGGCTGCCCCGGCGGCCCCTCCAGCTGAGGGACATAAAACTGACAGAAGTCTGACAGAAGTCAGACTGTGCCCCCCTTACACGTGCTCCCCCTCTCCACAGGCAGCAGCTTCACTGGGAGAATAAGGACATTCTGGAGCTGTTGCTGGGCCCCTGGACTTGCCCCCGCTGGTGTTGATGCTGACAAAGTGAAGCCTCCACGGAGTGGGCAATAAACATGCCTTGCTGGACTTGTGGCTGCGGTTTTTGGGTAAGGGCCAATTCAGGATGTGGGCACTTGCATGCTCAGGTGTTGCTGCCGGTCGTTGTGCGTGTAGTTTTGTGCGTGTAGCACTGGTGCAGTGTGGATGCCCCAGTAGGCATGCTTAGGTGGTGTCAGAGCATATCAGCTGTCCTGGCTGTGGTAGGGTACCAGTGAATAGGGAATGTGGCTGTCACAGTCAGTGTCATTGGGGTTAGATGTTGTTGTTGTGCACAGCAGGCAAAGTTCCCATCATGGTGGCTGCTGTGTGGGGAGCAGAGGTGAAGGCTCAAGCGCAAGAGTGTGGGAACAGAGCAGTGAGCTATATCACCATGCCAGGAGGAAGCAAGGCATGCAGCGCACTCCCTGAGGACCCCGACGAGTAGAATGGAGGCAGAGCTTGCTGACAGAGTTGGGTTCCTCATCTCTGTCCAGAGATGCAGCCTCTGTAGGCCACAACCTCATTTATGCCAGATCTTCCTGCTCCATTGCGGTTTCCTCCATGGGCTGCAGCGTGGAGATCTACCCTGCCACGTACCCTTGGGCTGCAGGGGGACAGCCTGCTCCACCAGGGGCCTCTCCACATGCCACAGGGGAACTGCTGCTCTGGCACCTGGAGAACCTCCTGCCCTCCTTCTGCACTGACCTTGGGGTCTGCAGGGCTGCTTCTCTCTATGTTTTTTCTCTCCTCTCTCCCACCTGTTGTTGGCAGCATTTTTTCCCTTTCTTACACGTGCTGTCACAGAAGCACAACCAGCAGCATTGCTCATTGGCTCAGCTTTGGCCAGCAGTGGGTTCCTTTCTGAGCTGGCTGGAACTGGCTGTCATTTAACAGGGGGTCAGACCCCATTATCAATCATAATCATTATCATTATAATGATTATGATATTATATATCATTTATATAATATATTTATATGATTTAATGTGATTTTATATGATTTAATATTAATATTTAATATTAATATAATATGATCATATTTATATGATATTATATATCATTTATATCATATATTTATATATCATATATTGATATATTGATATATTGATATGATATATATTATGATTTATATATCATATTATGATATTATAATCATTATTGTTATAACTCTGCCACATATGCCAAATACAGCCAGCCCAGGACAGGCTACTTGTTATCCCTGCCCAGTCTGCTGGCTCCTGCACTCCAGGGCACTCTGCCTTTCTGGATGGGTCATTAATACCCTTTTCTGGGGGAGCTTCAGCCTTTCACAGCATCCTTGTTACTCCTGTATTGGGTCTTGGGTTGATGGGACCTTTGTTCCTTGCTGCTCAGCAGCCACCTTGTCCTGTTGTCTTGCCCTTAGATACCCACTCTCTCCCCATGTCTCCGGGCATGTCACCTCCATTCTGGCATATCTGGCTTGATCATCACTAGCACTTACACACCTGCTCACACACCCACACACTCCCCTTGTAGGCTCAGGAGCCTCTGACAGTGGTGTCACTCCAGTTGCTGGCACATGGTTTTACTCACCGTGTCTCTGCAGCCACAGGCACCCACGTGCCTGGGCTCTTGCCCTTTACCCCAGCCCAGCTGGTGGCACCCAGACCCCATAGACACACAAGCACACAGAACAGGTGCTTCTCACTCAGGAGAAAAGCTAGAAATGGAGTTGAGCAAGAAAACAGGACAGACTGTGCTGATTGGGTGGAGGGCATGGCCAGACCAGTGTACCAACCAGCATATTCACCAAGCATATCCCCATTTGACTGGCCATTTATTTATCCCATGTTGCCATTATTTTCCCACACTTTTTCCTCCCCAAATCATCTAATTCCATCCTTTTGCCAGTCTTTGGTTCCTCCCCCAAATATCCTTTGCAATAGTTCTGTCCCCAGCAATGTCGTGACTGGATTCATGGGACCCATTCCGTTTTCTGCCTTCATCACAAGAATCCATCAAGCATACTTCACACTAAAGTACACACCACTGGCAGCACGGGATTACAGGTTTCTGTATAATTGTAAGCCTTTATCTTTTGTTAAACAAACGTACAAAGAAACAAACAAGCAAAACACCAAAACCCAAACAAACAAAACAGTAGGTTTCTCTTCCTGAGTTAATTCCTGCCTTGCTCACTTCATCTCTGCTGGGGCCCAACAGATCTCATGTATCCTCCCTATGTGGTTCCTTTCCTCATCTCCTTCTAGAACAGCAGCACCTTTAAGCTTGGGCCCAGCAAAACATTCACTGGCATGGAGTCAATTCCAGAATATTTTCCAATAAAACAACTTTTCCTGGGATTTGCTGGAGTTGTAGTTCAAGAGGTTTTCCCCTTTTCAGCTACACTGTAGATAAAACTCTGCATTCAGGCAGAGAAATAATAATAATAAAAAAGAGATAAAAATCAGTGACCACAGATTTGTGCTCCTTCCTTCTTGCAAGGGTTTAGGTGAGCTTCACTTGCAACGTCCAAAACCTAATCTAGAAGAATTAAAACTATGTTTAGAGTACCTTTTTGTACATTTCAACACTAAAAGCAAGATGTGGCAAAAAAAAATAAAAATCAATTTGCAGACATTAGGGGCTTAATTGACATCCAGTGGGTGGTGCCTGCAATATTTTGTCTGAAGGATAAGAATGGCAGCTGCTTTTTATGTTCTAAAGGATGTGTGCAGTGACAGCCTGGTAGCAGTCTGTTGGACAGAGGATAAAGACTCAGAGGACAGTCTTCTAAATCAGTTAGATTAAATAATAATATTAATAATACAAGTAATACTTGGGGGAAGCTTCCATTCTGCCATTCTATTTGGCTTTATTTTTTTTTTTTTTTTAGCTTTGTGTTAAAATAATGCAATAATTGTGCAGGTCAGATAGAACAGAAAATCAATTAACCCTGTTTTAAGGCAGGGTCTTGAGAAGAGGCTAATCCCTCTCAGCTATAATACAGCAGTGTAGCTTAAATTTTGCTCTATTGGTTTGTCCCTTTGGGAGAAGAAATGTCATCTCTGATCATATTTAGTCAAATGGGTGATGCCAGCCTGTCAGTGTTTGCTTCCTCTACTGAAAATAATCTTATCAAGAAAAACTGCAGCAATTAACTCTAATTCCTTCAGACCCAGCCTTAGCAGATGCTGAACAACCCCCATGAGTTAAGGGTCAATAAAAATTGACAGCACTCAGTGCTATAAGGCTATAAGAGACTATGATCTTCATTGGCTAAGTGAATATGCCGTTCAGCATTAAAAAAAATCCAACCAACCATTACCACCACCACCAACAAAAAACACTGAAATTGTGTCAGATCATAGAATCATAGAATATCTCAAGTTGGTACAAGAGATTGAACAACCACAATGAAAAAGCATAAATAGCCAGGATGATGGCATGTCACCCTGTAATTAGTGTAATTAGTTCATGTGAACACATCTAAAAGCCTCTCTAGTACTTGTCACCATCTGAATGCTCTTTAGGTTCATTTTCATTGCCCTTCTGTGAAATAAACTATCACTCTGATTTTACACATGGGGGGATCACAGAGAGATTAAATGGCTTTCTACTGACAAGACTATAAGCATGTTCTCTTTAGTTGCTCTATTCTCAGAAGACTTTCCCCTCCAGGAAAAGAAGACATGGTAGCTGATGCATTTCTGTTTTGGATCTGTTAGATCATAAATAGTTGTGTTTATCCAATGAGACTGAAATTCCTCAATGGGCAATGAAATGTGACTGGTATTTGTTTGGGAGGCAGTTAGTGTAGTCTGCCATCCTATCTGCACCATCATTTTCACAAAGGTAGCCATTAATACTTGGAGAAAGGGATGGTGTTCTGCTAGGTAAAAAGCTGTTAAGTGTGTTTCTAAAATATGTTAACTTATAAATCTTCACATATTCCATACTAGTGTTTTTCATATATTTTGTGCTAATGAGAGCTCTGGTCCAAACAATCAAAACAGCTCTTGAGATTTTTCTTAGGACTGCAGTGTCCCATCTGGAAACAGACTGCTGTGATACATTCACAAGCACTTTTCAGCAAAATTTGCCTTCACAGAAAAGTGTCCCATAAAAAAACATAGATCATAGAATCTCAGAATCACAGAATGTTTTGGATTGGAAAGGACCTTAAAGACCACTAATTCCTTAAATTCTAATTCTTTAAAGTGCAGAAATTAATAGTCACTATAAATGATGCAAATTTCAATAATCTATGAAAATTTAAACTAGTTCTAGAATTTACATCCTATCAATGAAGTGTGAAATGTCAGTATTCAGAATGAACTTTCTTGAAATGAAAGTTTTAACCTACCCAGAGCAACGTTAAAAATTGCTGTGCTGAGCTGCACAAAGACCAAAAATGTGAGCTTAAACAGTAGCTGCTCATCATGTGCTTGTTTTAACCTCTGCTCTGGCCACCTGCATTTTACATCTATCAGATACCTACATTTTTCAGTATAGCTAATACACACAGATTGAGTTAGGCTGCTCTTGCAACAGAGTGCTGTCAGTAGGAAAAAATGAAACGCATGGAAAATATCATGAACATTTAATCTGACAATACTGTCAATTGACGTGTTTTATTATACTTGTACTAGCCTGTTCCCTGCTAGCAGTGAGCAGCTGCTTTTAGTGAAATAAAATACCAGTCAAATGGATTGCCCCAGGGAAACACAAGACTGCTCACCAAGCAAGGTCAAAATGCTAGATGTTGAGAAGTTTTACTGGCATATCCCAAGACCCACAGAAGCATCATCTGCTAAAACTGATTTCTTCTGCTGATGATGTAAAGGAGATGGTGAGCAGGTGTTGCTTTTTGTCGAGGATACAGCCAATAAGATATCCATCTGTGAAGATTTGCCTGCAGATGCCCTACTCTGATGTATTATTTCCAGTGAAAGCAAGAGATTTTTTTAAGGATTGCAGTGAAGCTTTGGAGTTGTTGTCCAGAGTTTCTATAATGGTTTGATTTTATTATTATTATTTTTTAAGAACACTGTATTTTGAAGGGACAGTATTTCTTTTGAAACAAGCAAAACTTTTCCTAGAAACTTACAAAACACATTTTGCCCTGTAAAAATGGTCTATTGGAGAAGTAATTCATGGAAATGAGAACTAGGTAAGCAGTTATGTTCCTAAACTTAAGCAGAGTCTCTTCTGTCCTCTTATAAATGCAGAAAAAGGTGTCCTCACCAAAAAATATTCCATTATAGGCTTGGCTGAATGATGGCTCAGTCCTGACAGCTGTATTCTGAACGACAGCACCTTTCCAGTCAGTAGGAAGTGTATTTTTCTTCACATATTTACTGGATATTGGATTTCTTAGATAAAAAAAAAATTGTTAATACAGTTAAGAAATCCAGTTCATTGCCTTGTTATGAAAAAAATATCGTTTCATAGATGTGTTGCCCCAAACAGGCAAGCTTATCAATCGTATATTTTGACTATAACTGTAACTCTACTGGGATGATACGTTTCACTATTTTCCTTTTTGTTATGTCTCCCTTTTTTTCCTCCTCTTCTTTAGGACAGAATCATAGCCTCCACACCTTGGTGAACTCCAGCCTCTTAGTACCATGAAATGGTTTTGGTTCTCATCATCTAACCACCTTCTGATTGTTCAATTGTTTCTGGCAGCAGTGTTCTGTAAATAACTTCTTATGTCTGCCACCCTAGTACACTCATCCTTCTAGCACCATCTTTGGATTTGTTCTTGATCATTTTCATCATGCATGGACCTAAAGAGGTGACATTGTACAGGAACTATGTGGAGTAAGCTCCATTTCTGTTGACAATAATTTTCTGTTGATTTACTGTCTGATTCCTGGCTCTTGTGTCTCCTTTAGGGATAGAGGCATGAGACATGCACTCTACAATTTCTATAAGATTTGGTAAATGCACCTAATATGGCCCAAACTGAGAAAAAGTTTTCACAAAGTTTCAGGCCTCATTATATCCTTTTCTTTCAGGTTGTGCCCCCAAAACAAGAGAAATTGCAAATAAGTAAATCAAAACATGACAACTTCCTAAGATCCATCTTTATCTTCCAATTTTTGTATATATCTGGCAAGATAAATCATTGCTGAACTCAAAACAGTGTGAAGGATATCCGTGTCTCTGTTACCCATCACTTGAAACATGACAATAGCCTTGCATTTTTGTAGCTATTTCTTACGAGGAGATCCAAGAAGTTGTATTTTATTATGTTTTTTCCTTTTTGATTGGTTTGAAATAGAAGGACTAATACAGGCATCGATAACTTTGTTCTGAAGTTTGTCTGTGCAATTTCTGTTCTTCCATTTTTTAATCAAAAATCTGGCTTATTGAAATATTTTGACATCTAAGATATCTCTTAGATCAAAATGACTTAGGCATTACTCATTAAATTAAGTCTTGTGTTTGAACCTTTGCTCCTCTAAGCTGCTTTACTGATATTTTGTAGTGTTCGTTTGACAGATGACTGAGATAAATTACAAAAATATGCACCATTTGTGAAAACTGATTGAGTATGTGGGACTGCATCTTGCAAAACCTACATGTAAGTTCTGGAAACTCCATTTAAATTATTCCTCTTTGGACAATATAAGCAGTGTAAATTATTTTGCGTCAAAAAGATAGTATTTTCATGCTAATCAGTAAAAATTTTTGTATAATGTTTGACAGCCAAACTATATGGTTGTAGTAATACTTTCTTTATAACTGATTGAATAGATTTTTATGCTATGATGCCAGATGCTATGCATATTTTACATGAATCTAAATATCCAGCATGTTTGCAATTGCAAACAGAAGCTGCAGGTGCTATTGTCTGAGAATACTTTGGAAGACTATGAAGTGCTTCTATGTTTTTTATTCTGTTTTCTGTAAAAGAGATCTCAAACCCACAAGCGCTTTCCTACAAAAAGAGCGTGCATTGCATTTAGTGATTACTGCATAATATCTTAGCAATAGACACTTTTAGACAATAGACATATATAGACTGTATAATATCTTAAAAATAGACGGCAATTTTTGTTTTGGGGTGCACTGTAGGACCAGTTTTAGTTTACAAATATGAAGGCATTAATATCCAACTTTTTTCCTCAGTTGTAACATTGTCTTCCTCTTGTGTTAACAGGACAAGTACTATCAATATCCTTACGTTTGAATGGTAAGGCTAGCAAGTACTTTTTTAGTATATTTGATTTATTGAATGGGGTCTGAGCAGCAGTTCTATTTACACAGAGCACTGTTCAACTCCATTTACTGTCTCTTCCAGACATACTGCTCAAGCTAAAATAATATACATATGATGACAAATACTGCATTGCATTTATAACTTTATCAGACTGGCTGTACAGCAATTTGCTCTAAGTTTGACCACAAGGTCTAGACAAAAATGCCATCTTTTTTTGATCACTAGATAGAATCATTGTGTGTCTTGACATGTGCATAAGCTCCACCACACCTGGCATTTAGAGACTGTTTAAAATATTCATCAGAATGTCTTTTTGAGGATAACTCCTTCTGCATCTGGCTGCATAGTTGAAGCCTTTAGGGAAGGACCTATATTTCACCGATTTCATTGTCTTCTGTCCAAGTTAGGTGCATTTATTGGACCTTTACTTGTTTCCGAGAACTGTTAAGGCTCTGGCTCATTCACATCTTATACTCTGCCACTTGTGTAAGCTGCTCTATCCAAGCCAGCCTGGACAACTGGTACTTTCAAATTGGTTGCTCTAACGTCCGCATTCTCCACTAGATATACCACTAACATGCCCATATATTTGATAACAGATATCCAAGTTTCCTTTAGCTGACATAATGACAAATTGCATTTCTTCACATTCCTCCTCCAGCTTATGACAGGTGTGCTTACTGATGGTTTATTTGCTAATTCCGTGTGACTCCATAGATGCAATTAGTCTTGTTGAGTTCAGTCATTACTGTCACCTCCAGGCAAGAAAAGCTGATTTCAGATGACTGTAAACTGGCCCTCGTATGCATTATTTTCTGCTCTGTCCAGATAATCAGGCTCTCATTCTGCATTTACCTTTTACCACCTTGCTTTATTGTATGACTTGACATGACAGTACCTTACTACTTGGATCTTCTGAAGTTGTGCACATCATGTCTGTTTTCTGTACCCATTTGAGATAATGACCATAAGCTTCTTCTCAGCTTGACTCCATAGCTTTGGCAATTACTTATGCAAGGAATGGAATATAATAATATATAGGTGCATCTATGCAAAGCTACAGTCTTTCCACTATATTTTCTGTAATGCTTTTTCAGTTATTCAGTGCAATCGCCCTGCTATTACCCATTGCAAGAAGATTGATTTTGGTAGCCTAATATTGCTCTATGACAGACACAGGGATTTTTCTGTCATTTTGCTTTGTTCTATCTCAGGAGTCATGCTTCTAAGCTGTGCTGGTGGGAAATTGTTAATGATACAGGTACAGATATTTCAGGAGTAATTGGAAATCTTCACACAGGGCTTGCAAAATACAGCACCTCCCAGAAGGCACCGTATATTTGTCAAAGTATAAAAGATTTATTTAGTCTAGTTAGGGATAATTAATAAAATTGAAAGGCTCTATGGTTCATTTATGATTACCTCACAGCATGTATGTTCTGTGGTAAGGTCTTGTGGAAACAATAAAAAGTATTTTTTTTTTTGCAGTGAATTGTAAATACAGTTTTTCCTAAGGACTTATATAGCAAAAAACAGCATCTGCAGTGTTTCCTGTAACTCTGTCTTCATAGAACCGTAGAATCATAGAACAGTTTGGGTTAAAGATCATCTTGTTCCAATCCCTTTGCCATGGGCAGGGATACCACCAACTAGATCAGGTTGCAAAGGGTCCCATCCAATCTGACCTTGAACACCTCCAGCGGTGGGGCACCCACAGCTTCTCTGGGCAGCCTGTGCCAGTGCCTCACTACCCTCTGAGTGAAGAATTTCCACCTCATATCTAATCTAAATCTCCCTTCTTTTAGTTTTAAACCATCCCCCCTTGTCCTATCACTGTCTGCCCATGTAAAAAGTCACTGTCCATTGTTTTTATAAGCTCCCCTTAGGTACTGAAGGGCTACAATGTAATCTTCCTGGAGCTCTCTCTTCTCCAGGCTGAACACCCCCAGTTCTCTCAGCCTGTCTTCAGAGGAGTGAAAAAAATGCCTGAATTACATAACAACATATAAGATACCGAACTCCAAATTTTATCTTAAAAATAGCAGTTTTAGAAAGAGATTAAATCAGATTTAGTCTTTTCTAAGAAATAAACAAAGAAACACATTGAAAATTAAATATGGCAGTTATCCAAAACAATTTTTAGAAGTTACTTAAGTACAGAATAGAAGCCTGTCTGTGCACCCACAGGAGTGAATGCTAAGGATTTTTATATTAATCCACATCAATTTTAAGACAGTCTGTAATCAAAGCTTCTCAATAACAGTGAAACTTCAGTATGACTGTTCCATACATGCAGAACTTTCAACTTCAAAATTAAGAAGTGCTGTAAGAAACTAAAGTCCCAAACTCTACTTTGTCTCAATATGTTATATATGGCTTAGTAAAGTGATCAACAGTGCTATTAGAAACTTTAAGAGCAAAATACTCAGACTGACAACCAGGTGGATTAACAATCTTAAATTAAGAGTGATAGTCTCTTTGCATTTTCTTTCTTTATGTGTAGTGGGTTTACATGGCAAGGTTTTGGTAACCAGACCAGAAGCTGCCCCATGTCAGAAAAGAGCCAGGTCCAGCCGGCTCTAAAAGGCCAGACCCACTGCTGGCCAGAGCCAAGCCAATGAGCAATAATGGCTGCTCTTCTGTTAGAGAATGTTTAAGAAAAGGAAAAAATGCTGCACAATAGCATTTGGAGTGAGAAAATGCAGAGAGATACAACTGAGCAGACACCAAAGTCAGTGAAGAATAAAGGCAGGAGATGCACCAGGTGACAGAACAAGTTCGACTGCAGACCATGGAGAGAACCATGCTAGAGCAGATCTCCATGCTGCAGCCCGTGGAGAGGAGCCCACGCAGGAGCAGGGGGTCTGGGGGGAGCTGCCGCCCGTGGGGGACCCGTGCTGGAGCAGTTTGCTCCTGGGGGATGGACCCCATGGTACGGAGCCGTGTGGGAGCAGTTCCTGAAAAGCTGCTGCCTGTGGGCAGCCCCCGCAGGCTCAGTTTGGGAAGGACGGCATCCCGTGGGAGGGACCCCACGTGGAGCAGGGGCAGAGAGGGACCGTGAAGGAGCGGTGGAGACGAAGCGCCATGGATTGACTGCAGCCCCCATTCCCCATTCCCCTAGTTCCCATGTGCCGCTTGAATGGAGAAGATAGAAGAGGGTAGAGGAGAGAGAAAAAGGTAGTTTTAGTTTGCTTTTAGTTCTCACTGCTCTAGTCTGTAAGAAATAGACAATTTGTTACATTAATCTCCATATGCTGAGTCTGTTTTGCATGTGATGGTAACTGGTGAACAATCTCCCTATCCCATCTCAACACATGAGCTGTTTTTCATCATATTTTGTCCTCCTGTCGTTTTGAGGAGGGTGAGTCAAAGAGCAGTGTGGTGGAGCTTAGCTAGCCATCCATGTGAAACCATCACATCAGTAAAGTAGCACAGGCTTTTCTTCTCTCCCAAAAGTGAGTATGTCTTTGTGGCTCTGCTCTATTCTAATAACTAATCCCTGACCTCTGGATAGTCCATCATATCATGCGACAGACATTTTCTTGTTTGATTTGGAAATGTTCTTATTCCTCATTCAGACACTTTATGCTGTTGTGCTTGTAAAAGTGGCAGTGTTACTGGACATCCTTTTCTAGCCCATTTATCAAAGTGCTTGCTGCTCTTATTTCAAAGCCAACTTCAAGCAATACTCAGTTCTGTGAGTGCGAGTAATACTGATGAGACCCAAGACCTTTACAAGAACAAATCTGTGTGATTTTTCTCTTTTTAGTTCTGCTACATGGTGTTCTGGGCCTTTTCCTCCAGAGGTCAGCAAGATGATTAAAGCTGGAATAAATAGCCATATGCATTGGAAAAGCCTTTCATCCCAAGGTGCTGGAGAAATCAGGGGGAGCTGAATGCTAAGTGTAGCTGTGGATTCCTCACAAAGAGCTTGAAATGCCTTGTTTTGTAACTTACCTCATGCTGCAATGACAATGTGGTAAAATAAAGTCTTAAAAGTACAGAAAGCACACCTGTTAGGCTAACTGGTGCTAGTCAGATAATTTTGTAAGGCATAGTTCCGAGGTGCTGTAATTACAGATGCAATAGGAAGAAGACTGGGTATATGTCTTTGACTCAGTTAGGGTGTAACAGCCATATGCAGTTCCTTCCAAAGCAGCAGTGATTCACACCACAAAAATCACAGACTTCCCACGGTGTTGAAGCCAGACTATTGCTTTTATTTCTGTATCACTTCATGCAGCATGGTTGAAATCCCTCAGGTATCCCAGGGCCTCTAATAGTACTGGAAATACAAGGCTGAAGGGGTTGGTGGGCTGTTTCCTTTCAAAACTGCTTTCCCTCCCCCAAAGTTTGACCATTCACTTTCAATGTAATTTGTGCAGTTACAGTTGGAAGGAAGAGAAGTCCAAGTCTGAACTTTGCCTTACCTCTTCAGCATGCAGTTCACACTTTTGCTTGACCTTGACTCATTTCATTGCTTGTCTGTACACATTGCAAAAGTACCTTTTACTATAGTTTCTTGTTTCATTAGATCAGCAGTACATACAGAAATACCTTTACCTTTGTAAAGTTTACCATGGGGAGCCTGCAGGGAGATCACAGTAGTTGGAATTGTTTTCCTCTAGGAATGAACTTAGATTTTCCTGTTAATGCTGCAATTCATGCTCCATTCAGAGCTTTAGGATACGGTTGGAAGGAGGCATTATTTTCCTGACTTTCAATGTGCTTATATTGGGTTCTTGTTTAAATAAACTATGTATGGAAATGCATTAATCTTCTGCAACTCAGCTTGTTCTCTCTGTTCACTTCCAATATTATTAGCATGCAGTTTACATATACAAGGTCTAGCTGATATATTGGGGTAGCTTTGAAAATGATCTGATGATTGAGAGAGGAGGGACACCTTGTTCTCTTTTGTGAGTGATTCTTTACAGTTAGCCTGTACAATGGTATTAGTAATTTTTGCATTGCAGAGAGGGTGTGACGGTGTGCTCCCCACCCTCGCCTTCAGTCTGACTGTTGCCTTGCTTAAATACTGGCTGTTGCACCCAAGGCTTTGCTCAGGCAGATAGCAACCACAATATTGGGTCAACCTGGGTGCTGGTGAAACTGACAGACATCTTGCTTAGCAGCTGAGGGCCAATGGAGCATGTGCCAAAACCCAAATGATTGTTAGTCCACCATCTTACCCCATAAATAGTGAGTGGACCAAGAGCTCTTTGAGCTCTTCTGCACAACAGCTGACTGTATGTCAGGATCGCCCCTTGAATGAGGTTATCTCTCAAGGTCATGCCTGCTGCAGAGATCCCGTACTCCTTGTGAGAGATTCCTTGCTGCAAAAGATCCTGGGTAGGTGATTAATAGCTTCACTTATATCTTAGATTAATTATGCACATGTAATCCTTAGCCATAAACCATTGTCCAAGTCTGGAACTAGGAATGGATTTAGCTGCACCTAGGCCCTTACCTTGGTTCAAGGAGTTTATAAAGCAAGCGGGTCTGCTCTGAACCTCATGACTCAACGGGATGGTCTCCACAATGCTCCTGACTTACCCTGTCCTCTGTGCAGGAAAAAATTAATTGCATCTTGCCATCGCTCTCTGGATGTAGGACTAGAAGGTGTTTCAAGCAAATTTGCTGACGACACCCAACTTGGAGGAGTTGTGGACTCGGATGAGGGTGGAAAGGCCTTGCAGAGAGATCTGGACAGATTGGAGAGCTGGGAGATCACCAACCACATGAAGTTTAACAAAAGCTAGTGCCAGGTCCTGTACCTGGGATGGGGCAACCCTGGCTATACGTACAGACTGGGCGACGAGACGCTGGAGAGCAGCCCCGCAGAGAGGGATCTGGGGGTTGTGGTTGACAGCAAGTTGAATATGAGCCAGCAGTGTGCCCTGGCAGCCAGGAGGGCCAACTGTATCCTGAGGTGCATCAAGCACGGCATTGCTAGTCGGTCGAGGGAAATCATTGTCCTGCTCTGCTCTGCGCTGGTGCGGCCTCACCTCGAGTACTGTGTGCAGTTCTGGGCACCACAGTACAAAAAGGACATTAAACTGTCCTTGAGAGTGTCCAGAGGAGGGCTACAAAGATGGTGAAGGGCCTAGAGGGGAAGACGTATGAGGAACGGCTGAGGTCACTTGGCCTGTTCAGCCTGGAGAAGAGGAGGCTGAGGGGGGACCTCATCGCAGTCTACAACTTCCCTGCGAGGGGGAGTGGAGAGGCAGGTGACCTATTCTCCGTTATCACCAGTGATAGGACCCGCGGCAATGGTGTTAAGCTGAGGCAGGGGAAGTTTAGGCTGGACATCAGGATGAGGTTCTTCACCGAGAGGGTGGTCGCACACTGGAACAGGCTCCCCAGTGAAGCAGTCACTGCACCAAGCTTGTCTGAATTTAAGAAGCGATTGGACTGTGCGCTTGGTCACATGGTCTGAACTTTTGGGCAGACCTGTGCGGTGCCAAGAGTTGGACTTGATGATCCTTATGGGTCCCTTCCAACTCCGGATATTCTATGATTCTATGATTCTATGATCTCTAATCTTTTAAAGTCACTGTCTTATTTATGTTTAAGCTTTGTTAGATCATTACGTTATATTAAGAAATATATTGCTGCTTCTCTTACAAGTGAAATGTGCAGTTTCATCCAGAATGAAGGGAAAGAACAATTCACCTTATATGTACCAATTTCATTTTTCTCAGTACTATAAGAATCAGGCTGTATGCTGGGATGAAGAAAGATGTGATTTTATGTCACCACCGAGAGAAGGCTAGAGAACTAGTTGATATTTAAGAAGGCAAAAATTTCTCTCGAGTACTCAGTGTAAATATGCAGGTTGCAGATAAGTGGACAGTCAACCTTACCTTCACCAGTGCAATGTTTCTGAAGAGTGTGACAAAGGCAGCTGTGTAAACTTCATGCTTTCAGATGACATTTTCATTCTTTCTGTGCATATTCTGAACACTTCCTTTGCATCCAGATTACTCTCTTTCGCTTCATATAACTTTGTCTTGAAGAGCGGAATGTCCTCACCTGAGCATGCCCAGATCTTGAATATTTTGAGCCAATACAAGTCCTCCCACCTCAAAAAGGATATATTATATTGGAAAAAGATTAAGAGAATTAAAACAGTAAGAGAGGGAGGAGTAAAGGTGTTTTAGTGTTTTTCTTTCTCCCTACTCAAATCTATTCTATTTGGCATTAAATTAAGTTAATGTTCACAGAAACACAGAATGATTTATGTTGTAAGGGACCTTTTGAGGTCGTCTAGTCCAATCCCTCTGTTCAAGCAATGACACCTAGAGCAGGTTGCTCAGGCCTTTGTCGAGACAGCTTTTTTGAGTATCTCTAAGAATGGTGAATCCATAGCCTCTCTGGGCAACCTGTTTGAGGGCTCAGTCACCCACACAGTAAATAAGTGTTTCCTGATGTCTAGACAGATTTTTCTTTTGTTTCAGTTTGTGCCCATTGCCTCTTGTACCTATTGCCTCTTGTTCTGTCCTTGGCACCACTAAGAAGACCCTGGCTCTCTGCACCCTCTGTTCAGGTATTTGTATACATTGATAAGAACCCCCCTGAACCCTCTCTTCTCTAAACTGAAAAGCCTCAGTTCTCAGCCTTTTCTCCTAGGACAGATGCTCTATTGCCTTGACTGTCTTCATGCCCCTTGTTGTCTTTGGCATCACTGGCCTGATTCAATTCCATTTGGACTTTGGCTTTCCTAACTTCATCCCTGGATGATCGGACAATATTCTGCAAACTACATCTGTTTTGCCCACAAAGGTAATTGGTAAGCTATCTCCCTATCTTTGCAATTGATTTCTAATTATCTGTGAATGAAGTGATGCCCTAGGGTAATGACTAATAAAATAATAGCTGGGCCAATAAGAATAATTTGAATTGAATTGAAAAGTTCTATGTATATTTGTAGCTAAGAGAAAACATGAAAATATTTTTATTTTCTGAGCAGAACCCTGGTAGGAGCCAGGCTAGGAAAATTACCTAGAAAATGTCTAAATGACCTCAAGAGTCTTTCAGCTTCAGGCAGTTTGTCTGTGCAATTTTAACAGAAAATATCTTTTTCTTTCTGTTGTTAGAACTACACATAGAAAAAGTGAGGGGCTCTGGAAGGCTAGATAATATGTACAAGGTTATCCACCAGGCAAGTGGAGTAGATCAGAATAGAAAGTGTTTCTTTGGCAAGCCAGTCCAAAGAGAGTCCAAAGTTAGAGATTGCACCTCTAACTGTCATGGTACTGGTACCAGGAGTGGAGCTTCGTAGACAGATATGCTTATGAAGAAGGTGACAAAAGACTTGCACTGTTTTTACTGGAAACTATAATGAAATTACTTCAGGGGACTGTGCGCATTTCATTGTGTTTTTTCGGGGAAATCACACTATTTTAGTAGTACTATTTTGTGTTCTCTCTACAGGCTTTACACAAAGTAGCACCTTTGCCATCTGGTTTGTGAAATTTAGATGTAAGCTGAGAAGAAGAGCTCTCTGTTAGCATTTCATAGAGGGACAATGAAAGAGACTCAGGGCTCGAACATGATTAATTTCTACATAAATTATATTTGTGTGCATTCCTTTAGTAAGGGAAAGTAAGTGTTCATCTTTATTAAGGGAAGCAGGCTCCCCACTTGCATATGGGGCAAAAGTGACCTCATTCTCACTGATAGCTTGCAATCTTTGGTGTATTGATTTCCATCAAGATCAAAAAGAGGTTGTATGTATGTTCTGGATATGTAACAGAGATCTGGGACATGACAAATCATAACTGTGAATGACATCTTGTTACAGGTAAGAAGCTGCTAATAATATTAACTTCCTCCTTATGAAGTCTGAAGGAAACTTGAAAAAGATTTGTTTCAGACTTTAGAAAGAAGTAACTAGTTGTAGTATGTGTTTATTGTAGCTTTTGCTTTTCCCTGTCTTTTGAGTATAGCATGTTTAGCTGTTTGATTCATTGTTTAGAAATCCAAGTGGAATGGATTAGCTCATGGAGTATGAGACGTGTGTTTATTTTAATTTTCCTGTACACCTTGCCAGGAGGCCTGCGTTTGCTTGTGACCCTTAGAATTCTCGCTTTGCTCATTACTGCCAAGAAGAAAGTTACTGCCAAGAAGTCACTCCAGGAAGCTGAATGTATGAATAAGCTGAATATATGAGTAGCAAATGTGCATATACACATATTTAAGCCTGTTACCCTTGAATACATATTGACACTTAGTGCAGGCTGAGTTAAAGTCAAAATGTCTCCAACATAAGAAGATTCACCTAAAAAGATTCTAAAACTTCTGTTCTTTTAACTTTTTCAATAAATGAAATGCATGTAAGGTATAGCTAATATTTCCTGTAATGTCAAGCATATGTACAACATTAGTCTCTGGAAGTTACAGTAATGGGTCAGGGAATGTGTTAGCCAACATGAAATTAAATTCAGTATCACCAGAAAACAAAACAAACCAAAAAAAACAAACAAAAAATCAAAAGATCCTGGAGCCTTTCCCATGGCTATTCCTCAGTTTATTTGGCATAAACCTTTTCACATGCTGCTGTTTATGTGAAGCCTCACTTCTCAGATTTCTCTGTACTTCCAGATAATTAATATGAATAAAAAATTACTTAAATGTACTTAATTAAAATAAAAAGTTAGAAGGAGCTGCAACCAAAAATGACAGAGGAATAATGCACCATGTTTTTCTGCCAGATGGCTAACAAATGATATTCACACAGGCTTGGAGTCTTCTCTGGGATCCTAAACCAGTACACAATCATAGAATCATTTAGGTTGGAAAAGTCCCTTAAGATCACCAAGTCCAACCATCACCCTGACCTACGAAGTCCCATCACTAAAGTTTAGTTGCTCCTTAGTGCCACATCCACACATCTCTTAAACACATCCAGGGATGGGGATTCCACTACTTCCCTGGGCAGCCCATTCCAGTACTTGACTACCCTCTCTGCGGTGGGAACCCAGCTCTTAACCATGTTGAATGTCATTTGACGACTTGGACCACCAATCTGGCCTATCCAGAACCCTCTGCAGAGCCTTCCTACCCTCAAGCAAATTAACAGTCCCACCTAACTTGGTATCATTCACAAAGTTACTAAGAGTACACTTGATCCCCTCTTCCAGATTACTGATAAAAATGTATACCTGGTCTGGCTATGATGGAGTTAACTTTCCCCACACAACCCATATAGTGCTGTACTTTGCACTAGTGTTGATATAGAACAGCGTTGATATAACACCAATGTTTTTACTGTCTCTCCAACTTCCCACCACAAGGACATTAGACCTGGGATGGGCAAGAGGTGGGGAGGGGACACAAGCAGGACAGCTGACTTAAACTGACCAAAAGGATATTTCATACTCTAGGAAGTAGTACTTAGCAATTGGAATGGGTTGCCAAGGGAAGTGATGGTGTCACCATCCCTGGGGGTGTTTAAGGAAAGGTTGGACCTGGTGCTTAGGGACATGGTTTATTGGGTGACATTGGTAGTAGGGTGTTGGACCAGATGATCTTGAATGTCTTTTCCAACCTTAATGATTCTACGATTCTATGAAAAGCTGGTGGGGAAGAAGGTGAACAGGGGACTGTCATTATGACAGCATTTGTCTTCCAGAGCAACCACCACGTATGTTGAGGCCCTGCTTCTTAAGAAGTGGCTGAAGATCGCTTCCTGATGGGAAGAAGAGAATTATTATTTTTTGTCCTTTTGCTCTTGCACAACCTTTCTTGCCATTAAACTTCTCCTTCTTTTTCTCTACCCATGAGCTCTTCCTTCTAGCTCCCCCCCCCCGCCCCCATATTTTCACCCCCAGTCCTTCTGAGGTGGTGTGAGAGAGCAGCTTGGTGGTGCTTATCCGCCCATCAGTTGTTAAACCACCACACAATATTAAACAAAACTGGCCCTGATACTGAGCCTAGCAGAATGCCACTGGTGACCAGCTGCCAAGTGAATTGAACTCCATTGACTAGGACTCTTGGAGCCTGGCCTTCCAGACAGCTCTTCATACAGTGAATTGTATGTGTCTGAGCCCTAAGCAGCCAGTTTCTCCAGGGCAATACTGTGGAAAATAGTGCCAAACACATTACTAAAATCCAGGTAAACAACTTCCACAGACTTTCCATTGTCTATTAAGTGGGTAATGAGATGCAGCATTGCTCTAAAGTTCTGTCAGGTTAGTGGGATCAAAGACATTCAAGTAACCATCTAATTATAAGGTCTAACAGAGAGGAATTCTCAAGTCTGTGTTAAAGACCATCTAATTCCAACCCTCTTGCCATGGGAAGGGACACCTCCCACCTAACTGGGTTGCTCAAAGCCCCATCAAACCTGGCCTTAAACACTTCCAGGGGTGGGGCACTCACAGCTTCTCTCGGCAACCTATTCCAGTGCCTCACCACGCTCAGAGTGAAGAATTTCCTCCTTATATCTAATCTGTATTCTATCCTTTTTTAGTTTGAAACCATTACTCCTTGTCCTGTCGCTACACTCCCTAACAAAGAGTCCTTCCCCAGCTTTTCTGGGGAAGGACTTTTCCCCTTTAAGTACTGGCAGGCCTCTGTAAGGTCTCCCCGGAGTCTTCTCTTCTCCAGGTTGAACAACCCCAGATCCCTCAGCCTGTCTTTGTAGGAGAGGTGCTCCAGCCCTTTCATCATCCTTGTGGCCTTCCTCTGGACTCATTCTAATAAAGATGCACTCTCTTGGAGAGCTTCAGACCCTGACTGGACAAAGCCCTGAGCATCCTGATCTGTCCCTGTGGCTGTGATCCTACAGAGATTCTGTGATAATATGGCTGTTGCTAGCTCATGTTGCTCCTATGGTAAGCCTAGAACTCTATGGATGACTTAAATGTTCTGCAATTAGGACCTGTACACCATTTGAAGTAGTCTACCTAGACTTCAGCAAAGCTTTTGATATGGTCTCCCACATTCTCCTGGAGAAGCTGGCAGCCCATGGCTTGGAAAAGTACCTTCTTTGTTGGGTTAAAAACTGGCTGGACGGCTGGGCCCAGAGAGTGGTGGTGAATGGAATTAAATCCAGCTGGCAACCGGTCACCAGTACTGTTCTCCAGGGGTCGGTCTTGGGGCCCATCCTCTTTAATATCTGTATTAATGACTTGGATGAGTGAATTGAGTGCACCCTCAGTAAGTTTACAGATGACACGAAGTTGAGGGGACATGTAGCTCTGATGGAGGGTGGGAAGACCCTGCAGAGGGACCTGGACAGGTTGGATTGATGGGCAGAGGCCAATGTGTTGAGGTTCAACATGGCTAAGTGTTGGGTCCTGCACTTTAGTCACAACAACCCCATGCAGCGCTACAGGCTTGGGACAGAGTGGCTGGAAAGCTGTGCAGAGGAAAAGGATCTGGAGGTGTTGGTCGATGCTCGCCTGAACATGAGCCAGCAGTGTGCTCAGGTGGCCAAGAAGGCCAACAGCATCCTGGCTTTTATCAGGAATAGTGTAGCCAGCAGGAGCAGGAAGGTGATCGTCCCCCTGTACTCTGCTCTGGTGAGGCCGCACCTTGAGTCCTGTGTTCAGTTTTGGGTCCCTCAGTATGAGAAGGACATCAAGGCCCTAGAACGTGTCCAAAGAAGGGCTATGAAGCTGGTGAAAGGCCTGAAGCACAAGTCCTGTGAGGAGTGGCTGAGGGCACTGGGGTTGTTTAGTCTGGGGAAGAGGAGGCTCAGGGGAGACCTTAATGCTCTCTGCAACTACCTGAAAAGAAGTTGTTGGGAGCTGGGTTTTTGGCCTCTTCTTGCAGATAACTAGCGATAAGAGGGAATAGCCCCGAGTTGTGCTAAGATTGGTTCAGGTTGGAAAGTAGAAATTTCTTCTCAGAAAGAGTAATCAGGCATTAGAATGTGTTGCCCAGGTGGAGTCATTGTCCCTGGGAGTGTTTAAGGAAAGTTGGACTTGGTGTTTTGGGACATGGTTTAGTGGGTAATACTGGTGGTAGGGGGTAGAGGGATGGTTGGACCAGATGATCTTGGAGGTCTTTTCTAACCTTAATGATTCTGTGATTCTCTGATTCTGTGATTAGTAGGATTTAGACATTTATGTGTTTTGACAACATTACTAAAGGTATTTGCACAACACTACAAACTAGATCCCTGACTAAAAATGATTATGTTTGAAAATGTTATATGTCTTGTAATAGAAATTAAGTATGGAAAAAATCAGGTTGTAAACATATTCCATTTTCAAAGTCTGCTCAGAACATCTTGAAAACTGAGGCATTTCCAGAACTTGAGTATTTTAATCAAGCTACAGATATAGCAGTATTTTTTTTAAATTATTTTTATTATTCTAGTACTTGAGTGAGCTGCAGTTCTTAATACATGTCACCTGAAGTCTTTCCTGCAGGTAGTCATCTAGATTTTCATAAATGGTGAACTGAGGCTCAGTGATTTTAGCTGAGGTCATTGTGGGTTGGGATCTGAATTCAGGTTTTATGTCACAAGTTATTGCTTTGGTCACTTAACAATCCTCTATACTAAGACAATAAGCCATTTAGCATAGTCAAGAAATTAGCAAACATTATCTACTAAATTAACTTTCTGAGCTAGATATCAGTGGAGATTTTATTATAGTTCTAATAAATAAGATATAATTCAAATGTAATGCAGATTTATTTTGAAGAAGTCATTTATATACTGAACAAGTGTGATGAGTGCTATACATTTTTTATTTTTTCCTCTATACTTATCAGCATAATGAGATGGCTACTTCTTGAAGGAATTAAAGAAGTCAGAATAAACAAGAGAGATTATTTTAAGTGTAACAAGGCTATAAGTTATAACAAGCACCATCCATCACTGATAGAGAACCTGCTGTGATCTGAAGATTTACAACTTTCTGAAAAAGTCTACACTATTTTCCTGGCCTGCTGAGTTCATCCAGTTTGGTTTCATGTGCTCTCAGAAGACATTATCTGATTCTGGCAGATCTTTGACCTTTTCGAGTACTGTGTTCATTTTTGGGCCCCTCGCTACAAGAAGGACACCGAGGTGCTTGAGCGAGTTCAGAGAAGGGCAACGAAGCTGGTGAGGTGTCTGGAGAACAAGTCTTATGATGAGTGGCTGAGGGAGCTGGGATTGTTCAGCCTGGAGAAGAGGAGGCTCAGGGGTGACCTTATCGCACTCTACAGGTACCTTAAAGGAGGCTGTAGCAAGGTGGGGGTTGGTCTATTCTCCCAAGTGCCTGGTGACAGGATGAGGGGGAATGGGATAAAGTTGCACCAGGGGAGGTTTAGGTTGGATATTAGGAAGAACTTCTTTACCGAAAGGGTTGTTAGGCATTGGAATGGGCTGCCCAGGGAAGTGGTTGAGTCACCATCCCTGGAGGTCTTTCAAAGACGTTTAGATGTAGCCCTTAGTGATATGGTTTAGTGGAGGACTTGTTAGTGTTAGGTCAGAGGTTGGAGTAGATAATCTTGGAGGTCTCTTCCAACCTAGATGATTCTGTGATTCTCTCTTTTCTGTTTGATTACATCTGACTGGTAAAATTATAGTTTAGGAGGAAGTCCTCTGAATGAACATGTATGGAATGAGAAGAGTAAGCATTCTTCTAGCAGTACTTAGGATAATCTTTAATGCTGTTAACTACATATTAAATACAAAAATCATCATCATCATCAAATAGGTACCTTTAGAGAGCATCCACTGTGCTATGTTGGTAACCAGCCTGTCTTTCATCTGGAAGTTTCTCTGTGTACATTTGGCCATGTGGGTACATTGGCCAGGGAGTGAAATGAAAATTCATCTTACTCACTTATTCTGTGACCTAACCTAGCATCTTCCAAGCATTAATGTCAGGATTTGAGAGGCTTGTGTTACCATATCAAGTGCTTTTAGAAGTGCTGTGAATTAGTATTTTTTTTTGTTTTTTTTTCTTTTTTTTTGGTGTTTAGAAAAAAAGAAACCTCCCAATTGGTTTGTTTCCCTTGAGCTGAAAACGTCTTTTATTTTTTTTTTCTTTTTTCCAACAACTTAAAAAAGCCATCTTTTTACACTTCAGACTATAAATATCTCTAATGTTAAAAGCCAAAGCAGTGTGTTGTTGAAGTCTTAGCTGAATTGTACACTCCTAAAGAATATTGACTTTACAGTTGCTAGGGTGAGGAGACCTAGATTTCTGTAGCATGGCAAATAATTATATTAATGGAGCTTAGATGGCCATCAAGATTTTTAGAAAACTTCCACTCATTTACGAATTAGGCAAGAAGTCTCCCAGATGGGCTTTGGTTGCTCACTTCTATGGAGTTATTCCCTCAAGTGGGATAAGAAGCTCCATCTACAGAGAGGGAAAAAAAATAAAACAAAATAAAAGAAAGAGGATTTATTCCAGCTGCACTGAAAACACAGCTATTACCTGTTCCCTTGAGGGCACTGGAGCCTTCATGTACAAGTAAAACTTGTGTTCAGAACCTGATAAAGTTCTCCTTTTGCTGTGAGTGCATTGTTAGCAAACCTGTCATTAATTGCTACCATGGATGTGTTCCTTTCTCTGGATGGCGACACAGCAGCTGTGCCGTTAAGACTGCAAAACACTTTAAATGATGAGCCTCTAGGTATCATAAATTTCCCCCTCAGGAACCTCCTTCAGCTTAAACTTTCACAGAAATGAGTCTAGTCTGGGTGGACTGGTTTTTTCAATACTGTTGTAGAAGGGCTCAACTACTTTGGGGTAGGCAGGGTAGTGTGTGTGGTTTGGTTTTGTTGCTATTGGTATCATTGTTGTTGCCAATTCAAAGAAATAGAAATGCAAGCCAACGTCTTGTCCTTCATACCCTGAAAGCAGACAAAAAATGCCTTTAAGATTCATCCTCCAGAAAGGCATTCTCCAAGGGAGTAAAAAATTCAAATTGGAATAAGTAACAATACTCTGTATCCAATGAGTAAGGGATATATTTACAGTACTGACTTTTGTGCTAAGAAGTTTACATTAAGAGGGATTAATCCTTTCTTGCTGACAGAACTAGAGCTGTGGATTTCCTCTCTCATATTGTTTGGAGAAAAAGAATAACAAAAAATCATGGTAATAATCTAGCTCATGGTAGACCTGGCAAGTGGGGGAATAGAGGAGGAAATACAAGGACCTGATGAAGAAACTAAGTCTATTTGAAACCATGGGGCCATATAAATAAAAACTTACATTTTTTATTTTCTTCATGTGAATCACAAAGAACACACACCCTCTATTCTCTCCTGAATTTGGGGAGGAGGTCATGTCTCAATGTGCATAGCAGAAGCCAGCCCCACTCGAACCAGAAGTAAGCACATCCTTTTCTTCTCCCACCTTGCAGTTTCCAAAGGGCTAAACAATGCATGGGCTGGGAAGTGTGCTTGCCAAAAGCTTCAGAGTTGGGCAGTGCTGGTAGTAAAACTCAGTTCTGCTGGCTCAGACCATGCCTTGAAAAGGCAGTTTAAACTATTTCCCATTACTTTCCCTTCTCCCTGCTCTCCCCTTATAAAAAAACTTCTCATTTTCTGTCATATTCCTGTTACCTGGGCAGCTCTTGCATCTTTTCCATTCTTGATTTCTTCCTCTACAGCAGCACCAAGTATGGAGATCACATTCAAAGACAGAGTCAGGCCCCTCAAACTGTGTGAGTTTTGTGGGGCTATCATGTCACCATTTTATCTCTGTGGCAGAGAGACAGCAGCATCATTTCAATGAAGAAGAGCAGGAGGTGTCTGCTGCAAGGGACAGCAATCCCAAGAGCAGAAGAGAGACTGGAAAGAAGAAAGCTCAGGTTTGCCAAGTGGCAAAATGACTGCCAGCTGTGATGCTGATTTGCTGGGGGGCACACACTGTGGTTAAGATGGGGTTGAGTTTTGTGCATTTGTCATATCTAATCTGTCTGAATGCTTTTACTTGTGGAAGCCACAGCATGTCTCACCCCAAACTGGTGTCTGAAAATGGAATGAACTTTTAAAAAGATTCTTGGTTGATTTTACTCATGTAAGTTATTGCCATAGACTAGCAAACATTAGATATGCATTTTAGTCTTTTGCATACAATTCCTTGGTGATTTTTATTTCTTGATCACTTTTGATATCCTTAAGAAAAATGAGCAGACCTACAACATATTATGAAAATGGAATTCATAAGTATTTTAACTAATTTAAACACCAAAATACATAAAAACATAATGGAATTATTTTAATTGTCAACCCTTTTGAATGGATCCTAACCAATTTAATTATTCAGAAAAGTTTCAGAACATCTGTAGTGATGGTATATGAGGCAGAGTCAGAGATTTCTTGAATATTAATGAGAAATTTTGCTCTGCTCTATATGTAGATGTGTATCACTTGGCAACTGAGTGCCTTAATCCACAATTTATAACAATAACATTCCTTCATACTGAATTTCACAGACTGGGTTGGCTGAATTACAGCGCACAACAATGAAAAAAGCCTAACCCAAACTCTTACAGACTTCTGGAATATATTATAATGCTTAGTCTGATCAGAATAAGGATCATGAAATTGCCAGGAAGTTCTATTTATAGAGTCGTTACACCCAAGACTTTAAAACTGTGGAATTTTCTCTTAAAATCAGAAGAGAAGGTTCTGGGGAGGCCTTATTGCATGCAGCCTTTCAATACTCAGAGGGGTCCTCCAAGAGAAATGGAGAAAGACTCTTCATCAGGTTGCATAGTGACAGGGCAAAGGCTAATGGTATTAAACTAAAAAAGATTAGATTTAGATAAAAGGAAGAAATTCCTTAGTGAGGGTGGTTAGATACTGGAACAGGCTTCCCTGGGGAGGCTGGGAACACCTCCTCCCTATAAGTGTTCAAGACCAGGTTGGATGGGACTTTGGGCAGACTGATCTAGTCAAAGCTGTCCCTGCCCATGAGTAGGTGATTTGAACTAGCTGGTCTCTAAGGTGCCTTCTAACATGAACCATTATGTGATTCTACGATTCTATGAATGAAGAGCTGTCACTTATAGCAATCTTGCTATATTTGATTAAGAGTAGGTTTTCTGCATTTGATATTAACTGAAAATTTTACCTCACAAATTATTATATACTGATTTGTGTTGTATGAGCTTTAACATATTCCACTGAGAATTACTTTAATATTCCTTTTGAAATAATGGATTTTAATGCACAATGTTATACATGCTTGATTTTTTCAGTGGGAATTTGGGAGTCCTTGAGTGTATTAAAAAACAACAACAACAACAAAAAAAGATGTTTAAAGTCCTTTGGAGAACCCTGAACATAGATTTTCTCTTAAATAATTCTTCAGAATGAAAAACATTCTTTCTGTCAACTTGACTTCATGCTTTCTTTTTTTTTTTTTAAGGTGGAGTTTCTTGCAAAAAATACTTAAGAAGTTCTGCAAATCACTAATTCACTTTGAAGTTCAGATTTACAGTCTTGTAAAGTATTTATATTTGGTCCCATGTTGGCATTATTTTTTTTCAAAAAGGTTAAGGTCATATCTCATGGTAAGATTTTTAATGAAATAGCTTATCATGTTTTAATTTGTCTCCTTTCATCTGTCTGCTGTTCTTGCAAGCAGTGTTGCAGTGTTATGTGTTACTTCTTGGTTCAGAAGATTCATGTAAGTGAAGGTTTGTTTATGAGACTGTCTCAGTTAAAACAAGCGTGCATATCATTTTCCAAGCACCTTTATTGCTTTTGTTGGTGCATATTTATGAAGTGCTTTGTGAGGGCAAAGAAGTCATACTGTGAATAGCAGATATTTTGAATTATTTAAGACTGGGATTTTCTGGAAGACTGTGTCTTCCCAAACTGAAATGAATACAGGAGAGTGAATGCAATGTTGAAAGCAATATCATTTAACAGCTGGCAATAGCATAACAGACATTATGTCTACATATTCACACTTTTTTATGCAAATTAGAAGTCCCCAGTTTCTACAGGCATTTATGCATGGACTTACAGTCATGATTTAATGAAGGCTAGTCCATATTTGTAGTAGTTTGCCACTGCCATGACATTCCTTCTAAAATCATAAGGGAAGTGTTTTCAGTCTGAGTTGCCTGTAATTTGTAAAGATGGTGCATATAATCATGTGAGTCCTACATTGAAATAAGGGATTGTCTTGCTCTGCTCCTGCTGATAACGGTAGAGTTTACAGAGGTATAGATATCTTACTTTTTACTTAAAACTTGTCAAGTTCATAGAATCATAGAATCATAGAATCATAGAATATCCCAAGTTGGAAGGGACCTATAAGAATCATTGAGTCCAACTCCTGGCACCACACAGGTCTGCCCAGAAATTCAGACCATGTGACTCAGTGCACAGTCCAAATGTTTCTTAAACTCTGACAGGCTTGGTGCAGTGACTACGTCCCTGGGGAGCCTGTATCCAGTGCGTGACCACCCTCTCAGTGAAGAACCTCTTCCTGATGTCTAGCCTAAACCTCCCCTGACACAGCTTGACACCATTCCTGCAGGTGGACCCTATCAGTGGTAACTAAAGAGAACAGATCGGTGCCTGCCCCTCCACTGCACCTCATGAGGATGCTGTAGGCTGCGATGAGGTCTCCCCTCAGCCTTCTCTTTTCCAGGCTGAACAGGCCCAGTGACCTCAGCCGTTCCTCATATGTCTTCCCCTCTAGGCCCTTCACCATCTTTGTAGCCCTCCTCTGGACACTCTCCAACAGTTTAACGTCCTTTTTGTACTGTGGTGCCCAGAACTGCACACAGTACTCGAGGTGAGGCCGCACCAGCACAGAGTAGAGTGGGACAATCACTTCCCTCGACCGACTAGCAATGCCATACTTGATGCACCCCAGGATACGGTCGGCCCTACCTGGCTGCCAGCAGGGCACACTGCTGGCTCATATTCAACTTGCTGTCAACCACAACCCCCAGATCCCTCTCTGCGGGGCTGCTCTCCAGTGTCTCATTGCCCAGACTGTATGTATAGCCAGGGTTGCCCCCTCCCAGGTGCAGGACCCGGCACTTGCTTTTGTTAAACTTCATGTGGTTGGTGATCTCCCAGCTCTCCAATCTGTCCAGATATCTCTGCAAGACCTTTCCACCTTTAAAAGAGTCAGCGACTCCTCCAAGTTTAGTGTCATCGGCAGATTTGCTCAAATCACATTCTAGTCCTACATTCAAATCATTTATAAAAACATTGAAGAGGACTGGCCCTAAAATGGAGCCTTGGGGAACCCCACTGGTGACCATCCGCCAGCCTGATGTGGCTCCATTTACCACAACCCTTTGAGCCCTGCCCGTCAGCCAATTACTCACCCATCGTATGATGTTTTTGTTTAGCTGTATGCTGGATTTTTTTTCCTGTAGGATCCTATCATAAACTGTGTCAAAATCTTTACTGAAGTGCAAAAAGATCACATCGGCTGGTTTCCCTTGATCGACTAGATGGGTGATCTTACCATAAAAGGAAATCAAGTTCCACTATGTATGCCCATAATACCTGAATTTTGGATGGAGTTGTGAGCTTTTTGCTTAGCATGGATTTAATTGTGAATGCGATAGGTGAAGAAGCTGTCAATGTATGTAACATCTTCTAGATTCTCAGTTTTATGAAATGAAGAATTGATAACTTAACCTGTACATTCTTCCAGTTTGTTTCACTTGTGTGTTTAATACTACCAAAAGTATGTAGTATCATTTTGCTTCTACATATTAAATCAATTTGGGAAGAACTGTTGAATTTTATCTTAGTACATTCAGTACCAATGAAATGTTCCCCAACTTTTAAACATAATGTGATCTGTTTGGTTTCCATGCTGTCCACTTAATATAATGTCAATGTGATTTCAGGAGTATGTGCAAATTAGTAAGTGAAGATTTTGAATCACCAGACGCGATTCTCCAGACTAAGTCTTCAAAGGAGATATTTTATGGAGCAAACAGTAAGAATGAATCTTACAGAGTACATCATTTGTACTGATCTACACTTTCTGGCTTGCAAGTTTTTATATGACTCTTGAAGATAGTCTATACTTAAACTTTTTGTGAAAATCCTAGTGTGTTGTCCATACTGAAAGATGGCCATATATGTGCTTTCTGGGGTACAAATAGTGCTAGGACAAAGTTTTCAATAAGATATGTTCCCAGTCAAAGATTTACCAACTAACTATGCTGTTTTATTTTCTAGTAAAATATCCCTATCTTGCAGTTAATATGTTCTGAAGAAATGTAATAGTTGGATAGTTCTAGGTAATAAGACTGACTTCAGCAAGGCTTCAGAATAGTCCCTGTTGTAAAGATAATTACTTTGTGACTGTATTTCAGGTACCATGTTTTCCTTCTGTAACGTTTCTAACAATGTGCAATAATATACACTACGAGAAAAGATCTTTAAAATGACACACAAATAGCTATGACACTTGCAAGCTTTCTGTTAGTCATTAAGATTGCTCCCTAGTATTATTTTCTGTTTATCAAGAATGCTCGGGACTGTTTGCTCTTTGCTTCTACACCTCCCGTAGCTGACCTTTAGATCATGAAGTGCTGAACTGCACAAGTGGTTCTATTCCTGTAAATGCTTTCATAGGCAAAAGTATCATTAACTGTTTGCAGTGTGGTCTCTCTCCACTGAAGAAGAATATAAATGCAAAAAAATAAAAACCTGCTGTAGAATTAGGGAGGAAAAATGAAGACCTCAGCTCCTTTTCTAACTGTTCTCACTGTCAACTGCAAGAAGAAAAATCCCCTGTGTTTTTCATACTTTCTCATTCCTAATAGCAAGAAAATGTTTAAAAGAAATAGTGGATCATATGTGAAATACTGGAACTCTATCATGAGCTGCAAAGAGAAGCCCAGATTTGCCACTAGATGCCTCTCTTTCCTTCTTGGTTCATCCCATGAGCTCTGGCCCGCACACTTCAGAAAGCACTTTCTGGCAAAGGTGAGCGCCTGCGAACACAGCAGGGCTGGCTGCTGTTTAGCAGTTGTTAAAACAGCTACATATTTCTGTAACTCTGGCAGAACCAATCCCCAGATGCTCACTGTCTTAAAAATAGAGAGTGATTTAGCAACTCATCTTCAGAACTGGCAGTTGTACACCAGTGAACACGGGGCAGACTTCTGTGCTGGGATGCTTCTTAGATAATGAACTGGTATCTGAGGTTCAGTGGTTCTGCTCATCTTGTTAAACGTGACTCCACATGTCCATCTAAATGCTCTTGCCAAAATCCCTTCTCTATTTCTTGCAAATACACAGAAAGTAGCAGGAGGTGTCTCTTGAAAGGGATGTAGTCTTTAATTGTTCAACTCTGTCTCATCCTTTGATCTTTCTGTGGGTCATATATAAACATGCTAATCACTCAGGTATTGAAAATTGCTTTGTATGGATTCTCTGCTACATGGTGGCTTTGCTCTAGGCAAGCAGGGTCATGGGTGTATCACTCTTTTTGACTGATTCCCCTTTAAGGTTAACCTTTCTCACATTTCATTTGCAAAATGAAGTCAGTCTTCCCTGATACTGCAGAGGTAACATGGAGGATTCACTGCTGGGTGGCAATGGCTTGTAGTGACTAGAGAAATGTGCAGGAGATACTTTGATGGGCGGGGCGGTTGCATTGCATCAGCAGACAGGTGGCTGATCACCTCTGCAAAGCTGATACATTGCTGTATGACAGCGCTGTGAGACTAAGGTTTGTATATTTATGTGTGTGTGTGTGTGTGGACAGTCTGTTTATGCATGTAGATGTGTTCATGTGTATAGGTATATGTATTTCTGCATAGGCTTACACATGCACACATACTTCTCGTAAATAAGGATGAGGACAGAATGAGTATCAGTGAAGACTGTGTTTTCCATTTGGGTTTGCAATGCTGGGACATCCTGCAAGAACATGGCAGGACCTCAGTATGTGATGCTGATGATGACGGTCTTGGAGGAGCTCAGCTTGCTAGACTGGTGATCCATGGGTGATCAGGGTGTTTTCTCCTCTGAGCCCAGAAAATCTGATTTATACTTGTTCTTTACAAATTTGCATGCAATTGAACTTAGGCAAGCAGGTCTGAATTCATTTCATGGCAACTCAGACTCTGGCTAGTGACGTTCCTGTTTCCAGGGGCCTACCTTGCCTATTATTTCTCGGTAGCAGCTCGGTAAAGTTCTGCCAGAGAGGATTCTGGTGCTGCTCCTTTTTGGTGTTTTCAAAGTAATGTTTCATGATCTGCCGCTTAGGAATTCAGCTACTGGTCATGAGCAGGTCTGGCTTTCCTTTAATCTTCTCTAGTACTGTCTGTTCTTGCAGATTGACTCTTCAAGTGACTGCCTGCCCTTCACATCTCTCCAGATGCTCTGGGAGGCTGCCACAACCTGTCACCGGGCTGAGGTCTGATGGTGGCAGCTCAGCTACAACAAAACACCAGGGATATCCACATCACCAGCCCGTGTCCCCGTGTCTCTGTGTGTAAAGGGAAAGAAAATGAGGAGAGCTCTGCTTTCAGACATTTTTTTTTTTTTTTTTCCAAGCAGGGACACAGCTCTGCCAGAATCACCGAACCAGACAAATCAGCCTGGAGTGGCAGCACAGCTGTGCCCAGACCTGGAGGGGAACGTGTCCACTTAGAGGGGGTTAAGGGTTGCGGCAGGGCTATGAGGGAAACATCAGGAGTTTGGGCCAGGCAGCAGCATTTCAGTGTAACTGCAGAGAAAATGGAGAACAAGAGTACAGAAGGGGTGGTTATCCAACATGTGCAGGCACATTGGGCTAGACCTGTGTTTGGAGGATCAGCAGCAGCACTCAAGCTCCCGGTCCTAACTGCAGGTGTGTGTCTCTTTGTAATGTATCGACCTGTGACTCCCTGGGTTTGGTTCACGCAAGGCTTTCAGATCCTTATGCTTAGTGTGCATCGTGTATATAAAGACTGTAATGTGCCAAGTAATACCCAGAAAAAGTGAAAGTGCTTTAAGGTATAAAAAATGTCAGTTTTCCTATGATGAGGAACCTTGTATAGTTTGGACACCGTCCAGTTTTCCTTCAAGCTGTTAGGCGAGAACAGAGAGTTTGTGAACACGACTTACTGTGTGTAACTGTTGCGCTTGCCTACAGCATAGGGTTGTTTGAATGGATTTAGGCGGAAATTTGCCCAAATTTCTTCTGTAAAAGTGAGACTCCGCACAGGTTGCGTTAGTCAGAAGGAAAAACAGGATAGCAAAATATCTGCTACGGCTTAGTAAAACCCCTACTGCAGAATTTCAGCTGTGAATTTGTGCAATTCATTGCAAAGGGTCTTGTGACCTGGATGAAAACTTTGCATTCAAAAATTGCTAACTTCAAAAGCTTGGCTTAGTCTCTGCAGCCTGTCTTTGGTTTTAATGCATTTCAACAGAAATAATTTTAGAAAGAAATTCAACAGAAATATATTTCAACCAAAATAAATTCTGCATTCCTGAACTGGGTGTGATTTTGTTGTCCACTGTTGCCTAAATCTAACTGCTACTAGAGAACAGTCCAAGTACTCCAAGTCCAAGTCCAAGTACCAAATACTCAGTAGATTTAAACAAAACAAGAGAAAAGAAAACCCACGTATTTTGGTTATAAATGTGTGATGAGATTTTTAAACTTTTTTATTTTTATATATTTCCTTCCTAACCCTTTCCTTCTCTTCAGCTTTGGTTGAGAAAGCCAAGCTCCTTGGAAGTTAATATAGTTAATAGTTAATTTTTATTATTAAATAGTTAATTTCTATTAATAAAAGAAATCAAACATCCATCCTCATCTTTGGAAGGTATCTGTAGAGGGAATTATAACAGCTTGGTTTACTGTTTCAGATTTAGATAACCAGTACCCATGATGCTACCAGTACTACTTAAATGTGAGATTTTAGGAAAATGTGAGTGGAGAGTGATCCTGAGTTACTCACAGTGCAAGTTTGCTGGTGATCACTGTAAACAGTAGATACAGATATTAATGGTGGATACAGCTTCTCCATAAGAAATATTTTCCCTTGAAATTTCTTATTTTTGTGTTCTCTCCCTTAAACTTTTATTGATGTTGTAGTGGCAAAGGATCTTGGAGGCCTCTATTTGAAGACTTTGTTCAGTGTTACATTGCCAGCTATCACAGCATGTGCTCACAGCAGCGCAACACAGCTTTTGCCCACGGCAGCCCTACTTGGACTATAGAAAGTGAATTTCAGGCTTGAGCACTTACTAAATAAAAGTATAAAATAGTACAAGTGTTTACTTGCACACCTGAAAAAAACATGAATGTCAATGCTTTAAACATCCCGAGACACCAGCAGCTCAAAGAGGGAAAAACGGTATTGAAAAAAATATTAAATGACAAGTACTTAGAGGTTTTATAATTACATGTGTTTCAAGCTGTCCGTTAGAACTGGTTCTCAGGTTGGATTGCATTGTCATAAGGTTGTTACAATCACTTTGTTAGTGACTAGCCTTTAAAGCTTGTCACTTTTAAACTTCTGTTAACCATGAAAGAATGTCCAATTTTGTATTGGTTTTATACAAAGAGATAAAATGTCACACAAAGCACTAAAAGCACTGTTCCAGATTTTGTGTTTCTTATACTTACTGGGCAATTTCTGGCTGTAAGTGAAGCTGTAAATCTTTACTGTAGGAACTTCAAAAATAATATCTGAATGACAGCATTTTTTGAGACTAGGAGAAGTTTCAGAGACAAAACTTTCAGGAGCAAAGACATATAGGTTTGATGATCTTAGTAAATTTGTATTTTCTAATTTGCATTTTCTTTGGTACTGTCTTGAGAAAACATTTAAGGAGTAAAAATGAAGCTGTATATATTGAGGAACTTTTAAAAAGTAGCTTAAGTTTCAAAATAACACAGAAGGTTTCTTTTCTAAAAGTTTTTTTTTTTTTTTTTTCCTCCAAATTTGCTATGGCAGAATTCATTTCTCCATATTTCCATGGGCTGCAGGAGGACAGCCTGCTCAACCAGAGGCCTCTCCACAGGCCTCAGGGGAACTGCTGCTGCGTGCCTGGAGCACCTCCTGCCCTCCTGCTGCACTGCCTTTGGGGGCTGCAGGGCTGGTGCTCACTCCTCACTTTCACAGCTTCTTCACAGTGGTCTTTTTTTTTTTTTTTTTCTTTTCTGAACTATGCTCTCAAAGATGCACAGTCAGTGCTGCTTATTGTCTCATATTTGGCCAGTGGTGTGTACATTTTGGAGCCAGCTGCAAACAGCTCTTACCTGACTTGGACCAGATCCCAGTCTACTCTCTCATAGGCTACAGCAGCAGCCTGATCCCTTGATACCAAAAGCACAACTGTAAACACAATACACCCATGTTTCCTGAAAAAAGGAAAGGGTCCCCTATGGCCATCCACAGAAGAGATGATTGAGAAAGACTCTGCACATCCAGTATCAATCATTATCGCTATCAATAATCATCGCTGGTGGAAGCTCTTAATGTGATATGCTGAAGTAGCATACCCCTAGATCTGCAGAAATACTGGCTCCCAAAAGATATAGCACAGTGTGCATGTCTATGTTTACTGGGTACCACTAAAACAGACTGTGGCTGGAGACAAAGCAATTATGCTACAAGCACATCACCCAAAAGTAGCTCAGGAAAACTGGGCAATTTTCTCCCTTCAATTCCTCCAGTTCTGTTTATGTGTTCACATGTGCCATGGTTGTTGGCTCTGGAAGGCTCTGGAGCAGAAGTCTGGTCTGTGGGACATGGCTCAAAAGGGCAAAGTACAATCCTACATAGCTCAAATCAGGATCTAGCCCATAGAGGGCATTAAAACATTACTTTTCTGCAATGTTGACTGCCTGGCACAAGGTAGTCCTTGTCCAGAACAGGTCACAATGATCCAAATAGCAATGAACACAAAAGGAAAGCACTTTATAAATTCTTATATAAATGCCATTCTGTTCCCATCCCTGTTTTCCTCCTGTTAAATTTACAAGACTTTCAAGTCTTTGCTTTGAGTTAACAAGCCTCAGTACTCTGTGTTTTCCACTTCTTTTTCTCGTCCTCCTCAGAGATTTTTATAGTGCTGTGTTTAATATGGAGAATGATGCCTATTCCATCATATTAAAGAGGCAAACAATATACTAACTAAACCAAAACGTGCCTGTCCATTCCTGAGCATGCATTAAGATAGACAAACATTTATGACAGGCAGCCAAGGAGAGAGTTGGAAGGGAAAGCCTAAAATTAACTAAATTGAAATGCAACGTTACATACTGTCTGAACAGTGATTTCAGCATGTCATGTCACTAAATATAAGTAGACCTTTTGGCAGATAGAGTTCAAAATGAAATTTAGAAAAAAAATCTTACAGAGAAAAACAAAACAAAAACCCCCAACCCACTTCCCCAACCCACCCTCTCAACTCAGATCTGATAAACAATTTGGCAGATGAGTGCATATGGGACAAGAGAAATTAGGGCTGTATAACTGCCATTGCCAGTGTTGACTTACAGGGAAACGTTTTATAGATTTTGAAAGATTAAATGAAGGTTTAACCATCTGGCAAGGTTATTTGCTCAGAAAAAAAAAAAAAAGTATCAGTGTTAAAAGAGAACAGGATATACAATACAAATATACGTGTGTGTACATGTGTGTCTGTGCGTAAGTATTCTGGGAAGCAGAAGACCAGAGCTGGCTTCAGACACAAGTGAAATAAGCAGTAAAATATTCCTAGGGTGGGTAACAGAATGTCCATGGTTCTCTAAATGTGTTTCTTATGCCAAAGTTGCACAATGTCAGACTTCCTCCTGTCTGCTAGCAAAATAAGTAGTTTAATGCTATCAATAACAGTTATCTACACAGAAGCATGCATACTGCCCTCTCCCCTCCAGTGTCTTTGCCATGATTTTGGCACGAGGAGCAAGGCCGACTCTACAGGTCCATGTCTCCTTCTTCTCTGCAGACAAGGATGGCCCCAGTCAGGCTCATCCTCAGAGTAGCAGAAATGTATTTTTCCTAATCCTGTAAGAAACCTTTAACCCCTAATGGTGTAAGTTTAATTTTAAAGAGCAGTTAATATGAAGATCAGGTTGTCGGATTAAGGGTGGTTCATTGATTTTAGCATCTGTTTTTGTCTCTTTGTTTGTTTTCAAACAGACTTGTTTAAATTAATGCAATATATTTTTCTAAGAACATCCTGAAGATTTAAATCTGCCTTAATTATGCAGATAAAAAGTACTCATTTCTGCTAAATATGCTTTTAGATTGTTTTTATTTTCATTGTCAACTGTACCTCAAAATCTGGATGTCATTACCACCTGGAAACCCAAACAGAAGTTTGTGCATTTCTGTTCAGGTGCTAGAAAGAACTATCTTTTTCTTGAAATTTCTCACAAGATAAATAGACAAAGTCAACCTGTGGGTAAGTAGGGAGAGAGGCAGAGGATTCCTGTCAAGTAATGTGAATTCACAGTATGTGAACTGTGCTACACAGACCACTTCTTATTTTCATCATTCTTATTTCTTTTTGTTTTTAATAAACTGTTTTTATTTATTTATTTGTTGTACGGTACTCTAAGCTTGATTAAGTAGCTAAAATGATTTTTTTTTGTTCCCTGTTGACTATGAGAGCTTGATTCCAGGGGGAAATATATATACATATATATAAACACACACACATATATATACTATATAAATGTATACACTTATATGCACACACTTCTGGAAAAAGAAGAAAAAAGTTCAAACACACAAGAAGTGATGTCAGATATATGAAGTGTGGAGGTGATCTGGGTTATGATTGTTTCATACTGTGCCGGAATTTTTTTTTCTAGCTGGGCTGTGACATGTTTAAAGCTGTCTGTTTTAGAAACTGTGGCAAAGCATAAAGGTTTCACAAAAATATTTTCACAAGAAGAAAACAGTTGAAAGAAAACAGTTTTCTCTGCCTGTTTCTCTGCCCTTCCCTATTTTCTCTAGCAGAAGAATGCCCCCAAATTAGTCATAGCCCTTACTTCAGGCTGCCTGCATCCTGGGCAGACTTGGCCACGTTCAAGAATGGGCTCTTCAAGTACTTTGAAAGTCTGCAAAACTTAATTATGAGCAGACCTATTTGTATGTTCCTCATAAATTTACCAAATCCCTCTGCATTGTCTTCGCTTTGCCTCTCCTGTGGTCCAGGATGAAAATAGGGTTGGCGCCAGAGTGCCATCTGAGTTTGGCTTCTGCCGAGGGCTGTCTGAGCTTCTTTATAGCTGCAGAGAGGGGTTTGCATTGAGCAGTTCACTGGAAAGCAGTGGGGTGGTGGAATAAGGCTATAAAAATACCTTGTGTCAAAATCTTCTCTCTCAGAAACCTGCAGAGTATCAATAGGATACGTCTGCACTTAGTAAAGTCAATAGCTTTAGTGCCAGCTTCTACCTCTCTTCCAAGCCCATTAGTCCATTGAGGACTGAATCAGGCCCTTGACTCATTAGCATTCATATGAAATTTTCAAATGCAGTGTCTGCCATTATTTAAACCTGATGTTCAGGAATCCCTGGGACTGTAGTGGTTGGGGGCTTCATTTTGAAGACTATATACGGTGCATCTCAATGTGGTCAGCGTGTTAATTTGCTCACGTAAGAATTGCTATGTGGCTCCAGACAGAAGATGACTATCTTCATGGTAAATGTCATACTGGAAGAAGAGTTCTTGCAATATTCTAAGTCTAATTACCAAAGTTAATTATAGTTTTAACTTCCCAAGCAGTGTAGGAAACTCTATGATGTACACTTTCCAGCGTGAATCCATTCTGAGACAGAGCTTGGCTCAGGAAAAAAAATTGCTTTGAGGGCTCTAATACTCTAAGAGCTGTTACAATCATAATACAGTAATTAGGAGGAGGGGTAGTGATAGCGCAACAAAAAGCTGGGAATAAGCAGCCTGACACTTTGCCAGGCTCATCTATTTGCCTATGACTGCAGGCAAACTCTATGTGAGTGCCTGGACTCTATGTAGACCCACATACTATTAAATTCAGCCCATTTTTGGATCCAGCCAAATAAACTGAAATGGCATCTTCAGACTAGCACAGACTTTCTCAGAGAGTAAGTAGGTCTTTTTTTGGACCTGAAGGGAGTTGGAGAACACCAGCCTCACACTATTTGGGAGCTTTGTTTCTTCTGCACCTGGAAAAGCTAAACAGTTTTTGTAATTAGGTTGATAAAAAGCCTTCAGGGAAATGAAAACTACCTGTTTTGTTCAGTAATTACAAGCTGAGAATCAGCCCAGATGTACTGAATTCCCTGCTCAGTGCTCATTATAATAGTTAGGATTATGAAGTCCTCTGTTGTAAACATATGATAGGGCTGACGTTTATAAGACTCTGGCAGATGAAATATATAGTAGATAAAACTGCTAAGCCACTGGCAGATGAAATTGCTAAGTCACTGACATATGAAGTAGCTAAGCTGCTGTCCATCATATTTACAAAGTCATGGTGGTCAGGTGAAGTTCCCACTGACTGGAAAAGGGGAAATATAACACTCATTTAAAAAAAGGTAAAAAGGAAGAACATGGTACCTACATACCAGTCAGCCTCACCGCTATGCCTGGTAAGATCATGCACCAGATCCTCCTGAAAATCATGTTAAGGCATATGGAAGACTTGGAGGTGACTGAGGACAGCCAGTATGGCTTCACAAAGGCCTAAGCATGCCTGACTAATTTGGTGTCCTTCTATGACTGTGTCATGGCATTGGTGGAGAAGGGAAGAGCAACAGATGTCATCTACCTTGGCTAGTATAAAGTCTTTAATGCAGTTCCACACTATCCTTGTGTCTAAATTGAAGAGATTTGGATTTGATGGATGGATGGACTGTTGGGTGGATAAGGAATTGGCTGGATGGTTGCATTCAAAGAGTTTTGGTAAAAAATTCAATGTTCGGGTAGACATTAGTGATGAGTGGTATCCCTCAGGGTCCACACTGTTTAATATTTTCACTGGTGACATAAAAAGTGGGATTGAGTGTACCCTCAGCAAGTTTGCAGGTGACACCAAGCTGAGAGGTGCAGTTGATACTTTTGCAGGAAGGACTGCCATCCAAAGAGCAATGAACAGGCTTGAGAAGTGGGTCCATGCAAATGTTATGAAGTTCAACAAGGCCAAATGCAAGGGCCTGCACCTGGGGGCAAGCTATCCCAAACACACACAAAACAGATGGGTGACAAATGAATTGAAAGCAGCCCTGTAGAGAGGGACTTTGCAATACTGGCAGATGAGAAGCTTAACATGAGCTGGCAATGCACACTTGCAGCCCAGAAAGCCAACTATATCCTGAGCTGCATCAAAAGAAGCGTGGCCAGCAGGTCAAAGAGGTGATTCTCACTCTATTCTTCTCCTGTGAGACCTACATGGACTACTGCATCCAGCTCCTGGGCACCCGGCACAAGTGAAAAATGGACCTATTAAAGTGGGTCCAGGGGAGTGCCACAAAAATGATTAAAGGGCTGAAGCACCTCTCCTAGACAGGCAGAGACAGTAGGGTCTGTTTAGCCTAGAGAAGAAAAGGCTCCAGGGAGACCTTATTGTAGCCTTACAGTACATAAAGGCAGCTTACAAGAAAGACGAGAAACTTTTTATCAGTGTGTATAGTGATAGGACAAGGATAACAGTTTTAAACTAAAGGATGGTAGAGTTAAATAAATAAAAGGAAGGAATTTCTTGGTGTTAGATGCTGGAGCAGGTTTCCCAGAGAAGTTGTGGATGCTCCATCCCCAGAAGGGTTCAAGGTCAGGTTTGATGGGGCCTTGAACAACCTGATCTAGTGGGAGGTGTCCCTGTCAGTTGCAAGGGGATTGGAAATAGCTGAACTTTAAGGTCCTTTCAAACTCAAACCATTTTATCAATCTATTATTCTATGATTTTATGAAAATTCTGTGAGATCAAATAATTCTCACTAGCTTTCTTTTTGCTGCACAAATTTCTGACCGAAGTATTTCATATGGAAAATCTTTTGCTTCCCATCCTTCAGAAACACAACACTGTGACAGATAAAACCTAAAGGTGTCAGGTCCTGGCTAGCTGTTAACGGAACTTGGACATAAGCCTGGGAAAGGGCTTTGAATCCAGTGACGTTTTCTCATGCACTTAGCATTCCCACCCTTAGGGAACAAACATAACTATGATCTTCTAACCAGAATCATCCATTTCTTGAAGAAGCTAGAAGTATGAACATTCAAACATTCCAATGGAGAAAAGTTATTTCTGGTCCCAAGCTCCTTACAGATCACTCCTGAACCTGTGGGAAGGGCTTAAGGGAAGAGTCACATCATTATTTCCTCTCATTTCTTAGTTTTCACTGTAAGCACACATTGTAGGATTCAATACAGAACTAATAATAGAGGTCTACAAAGTAAGAAAAGAGCCCATCCTTCTGTGGTGGGATGGTCATACAAATATGTTTTCCAATTTCAGTGACTACTGTGTTCTGTGTTACTTTTCCTCCTTAACACCAAACCAAACCAAACCAAACCAAACCAAACCAAACCAAATCAAACCAAACCAAACCAAACCAAACCAAACCACCACCACCAAAAACAACAAAATAAACAAGTCCCAAATACTCTTCTTTCCTCTTTCTCATTATCCTTTCTTTTCTTCCTTTTCTTTTCCTTCTGTTGCATTGGCAATAACTGGAAATGAAATAATTTTCATGAAATCACTGCATGGTTGATGCTGTCAGGCCCCCTGCTCAAACTGCTACAGCAGGTTGTCCAGGACCAGCTCCAGTAAGGTTTTAATGTCGTCAGGGATGGACATTCCACAACCTTTCCGAACAACCTGTTCTAACATTTAACCACCTTGCAAATAAATAAAAAATAAATTAAAAAAAATAAATTCTTATGTTTAAATGGAATTCCTCATATTTCACTTTGTGCTCGTTGTACCTGGTCTGCGTAGTCCCAGATATCTCAGCCTCTCCTCATATGTCAGATTCTCCTACCTGTCCATCATCTATGTGGCTCTAAACTAAAATCTCAGATGTGCTAACTGAAGTACATCATATTCACTGGCCACTAATGGAGCTAGTGGTATTTTGTCTTAACCACCAGCTTCAATTATGTCTTCTTCTTTCTGAATAACAAATCTTTAAACATTCTCAGCTGTATCATATACCATAATGAATGTAGCAGTAAATGGCTCACAAATGGGACGTCTGACAAGCACCATTGACCTAGATAAACAAAGGTACCATTGGACCGAGATAATTGCTGTAATTTTCCCCTTAAAAGATATAAAAAGTATCATGGTCCCAAAGCTGTTATTCTTATTAATGACTTCAAGCTCATAATTATGTTTTCTTCTTCATGTTTATTATAGAATTCAAATTTTTAGAGACTATCTGCATTTTAAGAATTGTTAGATCTGATTTGAAAAATAGTGGCTATTGGACATGGAAGGAATTCTTTAAAAAAAAAACAAAACAGCAGCGAATTTATGTCAGATATTTTTCTTTTTTAACCCACCAGAGTGCGGAAAAAAAGCTATTTTGGAAAGAAATAGAACTTGTCCTCCCATGTGAAAATCTCTGGAGGCTGATTCCTTCCTTTTGTATAGCCAGGCTTTAGCAGTGTAACTAGATGCATTTCTAAATTTAAAGCATATACATTTCTAATATATTGACAGTCACATAGCATTTGGTGCTTTAAGTTGGCATGTAAGCCCTCTGTTTTGAGCAAAGACTTAAATCTGCAGTCTGTTGCAGGATGGTCTAAACTGAAGTTATTTTTTGGAAGGAAGAAGGTGCTTTCTGGCACAGTTAAAATCTAAGTGCAATGGTAGGTAAGCATGTGGGGGTGATGAGGGGAGTTAAAGGAATTGAGGGTTTAGAAGACACAGCCCAAACAAAAACCTGACAAAATAGGAATAAATGATATCCATTTGGAAATGTTCTGCTTCCATCTGAACAGCTTCAAAATATGAAATAAATAGTTGAGAATATTGTAAATAATAATATATTAAGACATACTTCACACCCTGTATTGTGCAGTTACTAGAAATGTTTCCTTTTTGTATTTCTTTATATAACCAGTCCAGATTTGTATGTTCAATAATCTCTCAGTTACAGGAATAAATGATTGTAAAAGTGCAAGTCCATATGCTTCCCAGCATACGAAGGCTTTAATGAGTCATAAAAGAATGCAGACAAAAAATCATGTTTTGGCTTCTGCATGATATTGTTAATCAATCCGACCATGTGACTCAATATGTAAAAAAAAAAAAAAAAAAAAGCTTTCTAGCATAATTTAGAAATGTTTGATCAATAGCTCATTCTCTTTTCTCTTGTTAAAGTACCTTAACAAAGAACCTCATTACTTTAATTCTTGTGAGGGTTTTGCTGCTCTAGCTGGATGCACAAAACTCTACAGGACCTCATGGGATTCATCCTAGGGTACTGAAAGAGTTGGCTGTTTTTATACCAAGACCTCTCTTAATTATTTTTGAATGGTCTTGGGAATCTGGAGAGTTCCCAGTTGATTGGAAGCTAGCAAGTCTTGTCCCAGTTCTCAAGAAAGCTAAGAAAAGAGACACCAGTAATAACAGGCCTGCCAGTTTCACTTCAGTGCCTGGTAAAATTATGGAGAAGATTTTTCTGTGACTTACTGAAAAATACTTGGAAGACAAAGCAGTCATTGGTCATAGCCAAAATAAGTTCACGAATGGAAAGTCCTGTTTAACTAATTCAATTTCATTTTATGAGAAAAGGGAACTGGCTTCTCTCTAGTTGACCAAGGAAAGCCAGTAGATGTGACTTTTTGGATTTTAGCAAAGGTTTGTGTACTGTTTTTCACAGTATCCTTCCAGACAAAATGTTCAGCATACAGCTAGATAAGTACAGAATACAACGGGTGAATGATTGGTTTATGGATTGCACTGAAAAGGTAAATGGGGTTACATCAGCCTGGCAGCCAGTCACTAGTGGGGTTCCCCAGGGCTTGATTTTAGGGCCTGTTCTCTTCAATGCTTTTATAAATGATTTGAATGCAGTACTTGAATGAATACTAAGTAAGTTTGCAGACGACACTAAATTAGGAGTATCTGTTGACTCCCTCTAGGGTAGAGAGGCCTCACATTGAGACTTTGACAAATTAGAGGGCTAAGCAATCACCAACTGCATGAAATTTAACAAGACCAAGTGTGGGATTCTGTACCTGGGCTGGAGTAACCCTGGCTGTACATACAGATCAGGGGATGAGAGGCTGGAAAGCAGCCATTTGGAAAGGGATCTGTGGGTTTTGGTCAATGGCAGGATGAATTATGAATCAGCAGCATGCTCTGCCAGCCAACTGCATCCTGGGGTGCATCAAGCACAGTATGGCTAGCTGGTCAAGGGAATGGATTTTGCCGATCTGTTCTGTGCTAGTGCAACGTCACCTTGAGTACTGTGTGCAGTTTTGGGCACCACAATATAAGAAGGATATAAAATTATTAGAGAGTGTCCAAACAGGGGCTATGAAGATGGTGAAAGGTCTGGAGGGGATGATGTATGAGGAGTGGCTGAGGTCTCTTGGTTTGTTCAGCCTAGAGAAGAGGAGGCTGAGCGGAGGCCTCATTGTGGTCTACAACTTCCTTACAAGGGGGGGGTGGAGGGGAAGGCACTGCTAGGACCCAAGGGAATGGCTTGAAGCTGCATCAGGAGAGGTTCAGATTGGATGTTAGAAAAAGGTTCTCTGAGAAGGTGGTTGGGCACTGGAGCAGGCTCCCCAGGGCAGTGGTCATGGCATCAAGCCTATTGGAGTTCAGGAAGCATTTGGACAATGCTCTTAGATATATGGTATAATCTTTAGGTAGCCCCGTGTGGAGATAGGAATTGGACTAGGTGATCCTCATGGGTCTTTTCCAATTTGGGATATTCTTTTTTTTTTTTTTTTTTTAATGATGGGCTAGATCACAGTTTTATGTCTTCAAACCTGACCTTTTTGGGGGAAAGAAAGAAAAAAGGTACAAAACCCAAAAAACTCTAATTCTTGCACAGATTTTAAAGTGCTTTTAAGATGGTGATGTTTCTATAGTATTCTAGTAATTGCCTGTCTGTGTAAAGAATGCACCATTCAACATAAGAAAGCATCTCTCTTCACTTCCCTGAGATCACTGCACAGCACTTGAAAAATATTAACGTACCTCTATGTGTGGATATATATATTGCCTTTTGTTCATTTTCTTTCAAGTTGCTAAAGAAATTTGGGGTATCTGATACTTGTTGCCATGTAACATAGAAAAAGAATCTCTGTTTTTGCAAATTTTTGCAGACACAAACTACCAAAATAGGCACAAGACTGAATTTCTGTCTTTCCAGGCTTCTGTTGCCTGTTTTAATCAACAGAATGTCTATTTCCTGCCCACATGCCTCTACGCCCATGTTTAGCTTTGCACATAAATTTGATGAACTTTAGCGGCTATGAACTGTCAAACTGTTTCATCTTGAAATGGAGATAACAGCCATGTTTGTTGTCCACACCGATGTATCTATCAGTGGCATCCATCAGATCTGTCATGCTAGAAACCATCTGCTTTATTGTCTAGGACTAAATATGGGAAGGTCCAGTAACATCACTGAAAAGTTTATCAGTCAAAACATCATTGCATGCCAAAGTGTATTACTCATAATGAAATACATATATTAGTAAAATCTGGATAATATTTTATTCTACTCTGTGGAGTTTTGTTGCAAAGTGGAACAGATCAAAACAAATCTAACAGAACTCCTCTCTCCTCCCACCCCAAGCTCTCCTCCTTCACCTACCTATATGATAAAGACTTTAGTGAATGCTTCAAAGGATGTGGAAAGAGAAAGCTAAGATAATGGCATGGTTTATTCACTGTTGTGATAAAGAAGGTGTTAACAAGAAAATGGCATGTTGCTGAAAGAAAGAAGAACTATCAAGCAAAGAAATAAATTGGTAGAAGCTGTCTATATGTAATGCGGACATTTACAAGAAATTCTATCACAGACTTTTGTTGTTGTTGTTGGTGTTGTTGTGGTGGTGGTGGTGGTGAAGGCTTACTGACAGCAATAGGACCAGGACTTGTATAGAAAGGGTACAAGGATATTGCATATCTTGGGCAGTGAAGGAGGGAGGGCATTGAAAATAATGTAGTAGCTTTATGAGCATGTAGAAGTAGTGAGTGTTTTTAGTGTAAGGACATTAATTACTGACAAGATTTTATTTCTTCATAAGATGCTGGTCCCGACTCTTATCAACATTTTGTTTATTTATTTGTTTTGGTAGCTTGTCTAGTTTGCTATGATTAGGTGGAATACAGTAAAATGAAACAGGTGTACATTTAGGGAATATACCATTTGGTTGTTAACACTAATATTAATTGGGCAAAATAAGCTACTCATGTAAAAGCAGAGATAGCCATTAGCCATGCAATTTGGACGACTTTAAAATATGAAAGCTAAAGCTCACCTTTATTTTGGAACAATTTAGTATAGGGAGACAAAAAAGTAACTGAAATTCACGGTAAGTTTCATTCAGGGTTATCATTCATGAGACCATCAACTCTGCATTCACATTTCTTGATAGATAGGAAAATGCAGATGATGAAAAGAGTAAACACCTGATATATCAGGATTGTACAACTAAAACTTTAACATTTTTTTGGAGTGTGAACACCCTTCAAATTGAATAAGACAAGGAATCAAAATTGAATGTGCATATTCTACATAGTAATGATTTCTTATTTGATTACTCAGAAGTTGAAAGCTGATGTCAGTAGTGTTGGGACTTTGTGATTTTCATACCACTATATCTTGCCACAGTACCTGATCTCTACAATACTGAGCAACTACAATTGCATGGAGAGCTAAAAACATGGTCTAAAATTATAACAGGTTTGACCGACAGCCTATTGAATCAAAACAAGCAACTCGGAAGCACTGTGGTGTGAAGGGAAGCGTTGTCATTGTCAGAAATAGCATGCTTTTCCACATTGCATTGTACAAACAGCAAATGGCTCCCAAAGGAGATTTAACAAGGTATTTTCTCATAGCATTCTATGGTTCCTATATTATTTTCCCTTGTTCTTAATTTTAAAGGAATGAAATGCGTACTTTCCTTGCAGTCTTACAATTCTCCTGTTATCCTTAAAAGCATTTTCCTGGAAATGCAAAAAGAGGTTCTCAAAACATTTACTTGCTGCTTTGTATTCAGGGCAAGAGTCTTCTCTTTTGGCTGCTTGGAGAAGACTGTTCGACAATACTAATTGCCATCAGATGGGGATCTTGTACTTGCATCAGAAAAGACACTTTCTTTTTGAAAACTCGGCACAAAATGTATCTGTTCTGAAGTTCTGATGAAACTACAATCAGAGATTTGTACACAGACCACAGGAAGAAACGCAAATGGCAGAAATTATTTTTACTACAAATCACTAGAGTACAGAAGCATTTATTAGGGTGGAAATCAATTGCAAGCAATTAGCCAAATCTTTGTTGTTATTAATTCGGCAACACATTCTTCACAATATATGAAAGCAAATTAGAAAGATATTTCAGCATAGTGAATATCACATTTTAGGGAGTTTTTGTTAATGAGTAGGATCCTTAGCTGGCAAATTTTGCTAATAGAAAAAAACTTAACTTCAACTGTAGAGATAAAAATTAATTTGCATATTTCCCTTCTCCTTGAGACATGTTTGCAAAATATGAAGCATTGCAGTGTTTCTAAGTCAGAATCTTTTTCTTTATTCCTGCTTTCAGAGACAAGAGTGGAAATAATACAGTTGGCAGAGATTCCAGGTTGTACTATGGCCCTGCCCTCTACAAACACCTTTATTATTGATAACTGTTGGGTAGGAGGAATGGAATTACAGTGATGACTCAAAAAGGATGATGCATACAAATTCTTGAAATAAATATGTAAGGATTTGGCCAGCCAAGTTCCTTAGGACTCCAACCCTCAAACTGGAAACATCACTTCCATGTCTTCCTTTTTATGAAATCCTTCCATGAGCATCAGTTATTGGCTCCTATTAGAGATGAGATTAGCTGGATCTCTGCAACATTATTCTGATTTTTCAAACATCTACAAAGTTTATTATATCTTCTTTCATGTTGCGGTAGCTTAAGCCAGGAAGCTAGGACTGAGAAGATTACTTTTTTCTCCTGAAATATGCCTATTAAAACAAAACAGAACAGAACAGAACAAAATAAAACAAAACAAAACAAAACAAAACAAAACCTTTTTTTTTTTTTTTGAGAAAATGGATACAAAAGTTACTTTTTCATTAGGATTGCAATTAAGAATATAATTTCATCTACAGAAAAAAAAAAGTAAAAAAAAGTGAACTTTCTTTCCTGATTTTGTTTTTATGCTCTTAGGAGCTAGCCCTCCTCCTCCTGGGAGCTGCTCTTAGGATGAGGCTTTAGTGCTGGTCCCTGCCTGCGCTTCTTCACAGCTGTGTCAGTAGATGTGGCCACCCAGTCCTCACCTCGACCCAGACCCACTGGCTGGGCTGCCCAGCTTGACCTCCAACTGCCTTGCCACTGGACTGTGCCTGACCCTGGTCACTTTCTGGCCTGATCCTGTCCTGGCTTGCTGCTGCGCTTCCTGGCTCTTTGTTGGTGAGCTCACTGCTAACACCAGCCATACAGAGGCTCAAGGTTCACCTTCTTTTGTGGAGCTGCTGGCCCCTTCCTTGATCATCCTTCCATGTGACTTTTTAAAATGGGTTGACAAAGGAGCAGAGGGAGAAATTTCAAAACTGAAAAGCACACATAATATTCTGTCAAAAAGATACAGGGTTCCTTTGCTTTTGGTTGAATATTGCCCATTGGAAAGCTTCAGGCTAAATTTTATACAGAAATAAAGAATATTGAAATTAGGCTGAAGTGGCTAAGAAATTGAATAAGCTGTATTTATAAGCGTACTGAAGCAATTTCAACTACACTGCATTTATATTAAATTTGCTCTGTAGAAATAAAATTATTATTATTATTATTATTATTATTATTATTATTATCATAAGGAAAAAGCTGTAGAAGGCAGTGAGTTTTGGTTAACGTTTCTACAGACCTCGTTGAACATATAAATGCTACATGTATATTCACAGGTACTAGTTTTCCACAGCTGAAACAAACTGAACTTGCACAGGGTAATCTACAAACACTAATCCATACTTTTTACTCCACATTTCTAAAATAGTTTATAATAGTTTGATTCAAAAATAAGCTTAAACATTGCAACAGTAAGCTCTGTTATAATTCTGATGAGTTAAGTGAAGGTCAATGGAATGACGTAACACAATATAAGGAGTTTTTTTTTCACATTTACTTTTGTTTGTGTTCAGGGAAGGCAATACAAACTCTCAGGCAAAGATGCTTCATACTTACATGTTCTCAGGATAGAGAAAGATTAATAAAACTTGTGTTTGTTTTTTGTTTCAGTAAGCAAAGCTGAGACAAAATTTTTGAAATTCACGAAGAACTCCGCGGACCTCCGAAGTATATTTTGGTGAATCTGTATTAAGTTTTGACTAGGAGGTGCAACTTAAGTGGGTACACTTATCTGATACTGGGTTTGTGGGAGCTTCAGTTGGACCAGCTATTTCTTGTCCCTGAAACTGGCTCATAAGCCCAGCCAATATTGTGAGGGAATCATGTCTCTCTGCCCCACTGAGGTCTGATTTCAGTAATTCAGAGTGATCCTATTTGTATACCTTTTCATTTTTTCCCAGATTCTGTAGGCATTTCTGACTTCCCCATTACCAACCACAGAGTAATGGACATCTGCAGTACCACTGGAAATCTGGCCAAAGTTTTACTGAAACTGACAAATCCATTAATTGCTAAGTCTCCCATTAGGTTCACAGTTTACATGTCTTTCATTTCTCTACTTTGACACTTCTATGACATGAGAGGCGTGATTTACCGTAACCTTCTAGAGTTCACCTCTTGTTGTTGGAACAATGTATTCAAACAGCAGTTGCATGATCACATTTTGAAATGCATTCTGCAGGAATTCTAAATATAAAAAGAGGTTGCACTTCATATCTTCGTTTTTTTTTTTTTTTTTTTTTCTTTTGGTAGTGGTTAAAGGATACTGCAACCAGGTTTACGTGCACATTTTTAAGGGAATATACCTACATGCTGCTACATAGTTTAGTTTTGATGTTTTTGTAAATAGCTGGGCATGATAATTTTCTTTTAAAGGTATCATCCTCTATCACATGATTCCCTCATGGTCTTTTTGGTGGGAGGGGAGGTGACAGAGTTGCTATGATTTTCTGTTCCCTTTTCTCTTTTCACCAGAAGTTCTTGAAATTAATCTCTTCTTCAGCCTATCATGTCTTCTCAATCTCTCCTGTGCTATATTATCCTCCATGACCAGTTTTCTACTAACAACCGTTTTGTTGGCTAAAATGCCACTCTCTTGCATTCCATAAGTTATTTCTAGAATACTTTTCTTTTTCTTTGCCATGACTATCCTTTGAACTTTTTCTGGATAACAACCTCGCTTTATATAACTGTGCTAAGTCAGATTGTATACATGACTAATCATACTTGAGCTTAATTTTCTCCTTCAGTTAGAACAAATTGATTGGTCAGGAAATCAATTAATTATTGCTTATAAGCTCCAGCCAAGCTAGAAAAGACATTTGAATAACAGTCAGAAAATATATTGACTTCAGAGCATGATGAGAGTTTATCTGGTAAGGTTAACAACTGTGTCACATTCAATCACTGATCTTAGAATTAATGTTAAATTTAAGCAAACATGGAAAGTTGTCCATGGAGTTCAATACTGTATTTTTTCTAATGTCAAGGCCCATGTGGCCCTTGTGTTAGTTATACTAATTTTAAGTTCACTGATGATGGACGGAGATTGCATTCCATCTGGGGACACTCCATGTGTCTGAAAAACACGCAATTCACCAGCACAGAACAGTATGTGGACCAGATGGATGGAAGCATGAGGCAATGCAGAAAAGACTGTCATGGAAGATGCAAGGTGCTTGGAAGTTTCAGTGTCTCACTTAAGTCAGACAACAAAGCATTTGAGAGAATTAGAGGTTGGCATTTCTTAATACTAGTATCGATTTGGTCACCAAATAAATTGGAATCAAAGTAGAAATCACTCTATAAACAAAGACTTCAGTATAAACGATATCAGGGTTTGCTGGTAAGTTCTCTTTGAGTCTTCTACATAAAGCCTTTTTAAAAAAATCACATCTGCTGGAGAGAAGGAAACTGTCACTTGATTATTCCTGAGAAAGTTCACAAAATTATTTATAGTTTTGTAAGCAGAGTATTTTCAACAGTTTAGAGGTGGAGAATTCTTTTATAGTATCTTTCCTCTAAATGTGTAGTTAAAGCTTGTGTCATGGTGTACTTCCCCCCAGCTTAAGCAGAACATCCAGCCTAAGCAGATAACCATCAACTGTAGCCATGATGGATGTGTCTGGTCATGTTGGCTGTATCCTGGATTTGGGGGAGACAGAAGACAAATAGCCAAGGGCTAATTTGAGCAATGCACACCCAGACACCACTAACTGCAGTGCTGGCCAAATCTGGAAGAAAGTCTGACTTAAGCCAAATTTGGAAGAAACTAACATCTGTGTGCAAATGTGACCATAAGTCAATCATACTACTCCATAAATAGTGAGCAGTCCAAGAGCCCTTTGACAAAAGCTTGACAGTGGGCTGCACATCAGGAGCTCCCCTTGGACAAGGACACTTCCCAAGGTTACTGCTGCAGATTGAGAGGACTCTTATCACTACAGATAGTCACTAAGTGAATTGGGAAGTTAACAGCATGCTAAAGCACTGTAATGCTGCTTTGTGATCACACTTTATAATAGCTAAATAGCATTAGGGATTCAAATAATGCATATAATACTTTAGACATAAATTGTTGACCTAGTCTGGGATTAGGAGTGGTTTCAGTCACACCTAGGCTCTTTACCTCTATGCTTCAGGAAGTTTAGAAGGCAAAGAAGTCCACTCTGGACCTCATGACTAAATGGGAGGCTTTTCTTTATGTAATGTCAGCTAGCCCAGTTCCTTATGCTGTCTCTGTCTAATACATAATGTCTCTCATTTAGTGTCTTTAAATAGTATATAGAGTCTTTTATATAGTGCATAATTAAGTGTATCTTCCAATTATAATCAGGTGTACCTTATCATCATCAAATATTTGTTAAGTTGCATAAGCTTTGTTAAATCATTACTTTGTATCTATAAATCATATTGCTGTTTCTCTCTTCTGAGTCAAGTGCATATTATTTCCCCTCCCTACAACAGCCTGCTCCTGAATAATTTTGAAGGTGTCATGGTTTTGGCTGGGATAGAGTTAATTTTCTTGATAGAGGCTTGTATGATTCTGCGTTTTGGATTTTTGATGAAAATAGTTGTGGTGACTTACTGATATTTTTAGTTGTTGCAGAGCAGTGCTTACACTGAGTCAAGGACTTCTCATGCTGCCCCACCAGTGAGGAACTGCAACAGAAGATAGGTAGAATAGAACAGAACAGAACAGAACAGAACAGAACAGAACAGAACAGAACAGAATAATTTAGTTGGAAGTGACCTTCAAAAATTATCACGTCCAACTGCCTGACCACTTCAGGGCTAACCAAATGCTAAAGCATATTATTAAAAGGCATTATTGAAATGCCTCTTGAACAATGACAGGCATGGAGAATTAACCGCCTCGCTAGGAAGCCCGTCCCAGTGTTTGACCAACCTCACAGTAAATAGAATTTTTCCTGCTCTACAGTCTGAACCTTCCCTTGGCACAGCTTTGTTCCCGTGCATTCTGTCATTGGTGAGCAGAGAACAGAGACCAGCACTTCCCTCTCCGTTGTCCCTCCTTAGGGAGTTGCAGAGAGCAATGAGGTTGCCTCTGAGACCTCCTTGTCTCACAGCTAGACAACCCAGGTGTCCTCAGCCTCTCCTTATAGGACATGCCTACAGCCCTTTTACCAGCTTTTTTGCCCTCCTCTGGATGCTTTCAAGTATTTTAGCATCCTTTTCATATTGTAGAGCCCAGATCTCCATAAAATATTCAAAGTGAGGCCACATCAATGCTAAACATAGTGGGAAAATCACCTCTTTTGAACAGTTGGCTATGCTGTGTTTAATGCACCCCAAAACGCTGTTCGCCCTCTGGGCTGCCAGGGCACACTGCTGGCTCACATTGAGCCTGCTGTCGACCAGCACCTCTTGGTCCCTTTCTGCAGGGTTGCTCTTGAGCCACTCATGTTCCAATCTATATCTGTGTCCTGAATTGCTCCGTTCCAAGTGCAGAATTCAGTGTTTCACTATTGTTGAACTTCATGACCTTGCACCAATCTATCTAGTTCCCTCTGTAAGACCTCTCATCCTTGTGACCTCCAGAGGGTCGACAGCACCTCCCAGTTTATTATCATAAGGACAATTGCTAAGGATGCATTCAGGTCCTGCAATGATCATTGATGAAAATATTGAACAAACTGGTCCAAGAATTGAGCCGTGGGCCACACCTCTAGTGATTGTCAATCACCCCCATTTACTAAGACAGGACTTTCCCTTCATGAACCCATGTTGACCGCGCCTGATAACAGCTTTGTTCTTTAAATGCCTTTCAGTAGCACCCAAGATAATCTTCACCTTAAGTTTTCCAGGTACCACGGTCTTCCTAGGTCTTGTCTTGTGCCCTTCTTGTAGATTGGTATAACATTGGCTAGTTTCCAGTCAGCAAGGAAAGCCTTTTTTATTTCCTGACACCACACTGCCCAACGTCAGCTCAGGATGAGCTTTGTTTTTTTCTTGTTTTCTCCTTGCAAATGTGAACTGCACTCCCTCTGTGAAGCCTGACCTTGTTTCCAAAGGTCATACATTTTATTTTTCTGCCCTAGTTCCAGGAGGTGTTCCCTGTTCAGCCAGGCTAGTCTTCTGCCCTGCTTGCTTGACTTGTGACACAATGGAATTGCCATTACATTAGGGATTGCATTAGTAAATATTTCACTATTTTCATTATATTTCTTCCTTTTACAGCCTGATTCTTTCTTTCCTCTGTGGGTGGTCTTTAAATGGGCATTGTCTAGTGAGACTTTTCAGTCATTTGGTTGACGTGCCATGTAGTAGGTCAAAGAGCATGGCTCAGTCACATCGACATTGCATTTACACTAGACTAACTTCTCCGTTTCAACGAGACGTCTAATCTTAGAGTGGTTGCCTCTGCTTTGAAACTAGTTTCAAATCCTTTCTGGTTTGTCATAGACACTTTCCCTTCTGACTCTTGTAAAGCCAGTTCTCAAGTGCTGCTTCTTTGTAGACATGGACTGCGCCTATGTGGATTTGCTTATACAGTGCACTGTGAGAGTCATAAGATTGGATTTAGGAATCCATACCTTTCCAAAGAGTAAGTTTTAACTTCCTACTGCTGTTCTGTTAGTGAGGGAGAAAAGGCTAATCATTTAATATTCTGCAAATTCTATGAATTTTAAAAGCATATTGTCATGTCAGCCATTTCCTCTTGTGGGACTAATTAGCAGCTGGATACCATTATTATAATGTAATTCATTAGTTGAACAGATAGCAATACTTTTTTTTTTTCTTTTTTCCTTTTTTTTTTTCCTGTTATTCTAGAAAAATGTGTGTAGCCATCTGATATGCCTAGAAAAATTAGCTGTCAAAACTCCAGGTAATAAGTAGTTTGAAAGCTGTGTGGCTGCTATTATGTGTGAATACTGAGAAAATATTTGTGTGTGACATTTTTCTAGATATGCGAAGAGCCCCCCCCCCCTTATTTTTTTTTTCATCATCAAGCAAGCAATTGCTTAAAAAACTTCTGCATTACTTCAACAGTTATGAATCCTTGGAGTCTTATTGTGCAATATTGCCTGGCATTATGTTTGCTCTTTGTCACCCTCATAGGCTAAGTGATGCAGACATACCACAGATGCTACCAGTTGCTTCATAAGTTCAGTGACCAGAATTCTGTAATGAAGACTGAGAGGTCTATGTCCAACCAGTGATGAAAAATGGGAAGGAATTACAATGATGCAATTCAGTTAGTCTCACTCAGTGGCTGAAGAAGTTAGTTCTCACTAAAAATTATTTTCTCTGTGTAAGTATGGACCTAATCAGAGAACCACAGCATGGCTGAGGTTGGGAAGGACTTCTGGAGGTCACCTGGTAAAACCTCCTGCTTAAGCAAGCCCCCTGCAGCCTCAATACCTGCATGTCTCTCTCGTACTGGGCAGCCCAGCACTGGACATGGTACACTGTGCTGGGCATCACCACTGCTAAATAGAGAGGACAGATCACCTCCATTCATCTGCTGGCAGCACTCCTGCTAATGCAGCCCAAGATACCGATAGCCTTCTTTGTGGCATGGACACATTGCTGGTTCATTTTCATTTGGTGTCCACCAAAACACTGAGGTCCTTTTCTGCCAAGCTGCCTTCCAGCTTGCCAGCCTTCAGCATGTACTTGTGGTTGTTCCTCCCAGGAGCAGGACTTCACAGTTCTTCATGTTGAACTTCACAAGCTTCTGGTAAGCCCATTTCTCCAGCCTGTGCAGGTCCCTTTGGATGGCAGCATGACTTTCTGATGTATCTATCAGTCACTCACCCTAGCTCAGCAGTCTCTGCTGAAGGTGCACTCTGCCCCACCTTTCAGATCATTAATGAAGATGATATACAGGACTGGACCCATTACTGACCACAGGCCTACATTGCTAGTTACTGGCCTCCAACAAGATTTTGTACCACTGATCACGAGCCTTGGTGTTTGGCCAAAATTGCCTCTCTTTGCTAGGATGAATAAAAGTTTTAACAAGAAAGCCATGGGACAATTCCTCAGTGACAACCATGCTCAAACGAGAAATATCTTCAGTGAAACATGTTTATCTGAGTGTAGCTTGCCAAAGAACATCAAGCATGCTGCACTACTTTGCGTTTGCAAATCCCCACTGAACGAGTTGTCTGAGCAAACATGCACCTCTGATTATCCCTACAAAACAGTTTTGAATGCAGATAGCTGTGCTCTGAAGAAGAGAAAACTGGAAAGCTTCACGGGAGATGAATGATTTTTTTTTTTTTTTTTAAAGATTTCTACAGACAGAGTGATCTTTTGTACCCACCTGGCAAAACCCTGTCTTTTGACAATGATACCTGGAACTCAGAGCTGCAAAGAGCTTGGCAGAAGTACCTTGTGCTAAAAACATTTTTCTCCATTTCAGACCTTTACAGTCACAGGGAACGTGGCAGGACTTCTGTCACTTTATACATACTATGGTGGATTCAGAGGAATAAGCTTTTGTGGAAAGCGTTAATGGAATTCAGGAGGAGAGACCAAGTCTTTGTGTGTTGAAAACCCTGCGACAATGACTGCATCTGCTTGCATTACTTCGAAAACCCAAGAAACAAACTATTTGAACTGCTTCCCTCTTGGGTTTATTGAGGTTGATACAGCTAGTGAAGGTTATTAAATGATATAAAGAGCAATGAGTGAGCATGGTCCCTCATACCACACATGGACCCTGCTACATGACAGGTAGTCCAGCTTAAAGTTTGCTAGCAAATACACACACCTCATGCACACCAAGCTGGGTAAGACAGACACTTGACCTATTCAGCAGCCAGCACCAGGGGCCTGATGTGCCCCAGTGGCTTGTGTCCATGTGGGCTGTGTTGTGCTCAGCCCACCTGAAACATCTACAAAGAGCAGCACTCCCTCAAGTGTCCTGGTGATAATATAGTCCTGAAGGAAGTCCTCATTAAGAAGGAGGCTAAGGAAGAATGCTGCTCTTTTTGCCCCTCTGAGTAGTGGTATTTCCTCTTGCAGGCAGAAGCCATTGTCAGTACCTCAGGGTACCTGGGGTACCTCAGTAGTATTTTTTTTTCTTTTTTTTTTCATTAAAAACTGCCAGGAGACTGATTTCCAAATTTGTTACACATGCATAGCATGTGTAGAGAAGCATATTATCATATGGTAACCACTTCTAACATCTGTGACTGTGTCATTTTTATATGTTAAATCTTTTACTCCAGAAGCATTGAATTTGGCAGTAAAGGTGCTTGAAAGATGTCTTTACAAACATTTTGACTCCTTAATAATCAAACAATCACAGTATTTTCAGGATTAGGGGAAAATAAAAAAGCAGATGACCTATTTATCTTTTCAAAAGTTTCAGTCATGAAGAGTTCTTTGTGGGTCTGATGTGTGCTTGCATCACCTTGAAGCTCCCCAGTATACATAACAAGAGGAAGCTCAAAATGAACTTTTTCCTTTGAAGAGATGAGATGCATCTTGCAAGTGTCTAGTGCAATGTGATGCTAACCATTCCTGCAGTATATTGCTAAATATAAAACTCTTCTGTACACTGAGCTTGCCTACAATACTAGGAGTTGAAATTCAGCTTTTGACAAAACAGTCTAATTAGACACATCCTTTTTTAGTCTAAATGACCAATAAATGTAATGGTTATCAGTTCTAGGACTAAGAAAAATGTTTATTACGTGTTTCATATATAAAACACAGATCACAGCGGGGGCTCCGTCAGTAACTTGCAAACTCTGAACACAGAACAGTTTGTCAAGGAACAAAGTTGAAAATCCTCACTGGAATACCCCTGGAAAGACCCACACAGAAAACTCAGTGTCACTTGTCCTTGATGCTCTGGCATCCTGTTGCCAGTAGGAATTGTCGTGACCTGAACGCTTTGGGGTGTAACACAACTGAGAACAAATGCTGTTTCTCCAAGGATATTGCATTTTAAAGCATCCATATATTAATGGCTGCAGTAAGTTTTAAAAACACAAATACTGTTTTTATTGGAATTATTTGTTGTAATGTTTGGCATCACTACTGAGGTTTTCCTGCACAGTTTGTCTGAGACTCACTGGGATGCTAGTTCAGGTCTCCAGACTGCTACTGACTCCGCAGAAGACTTCAGAAAAAAAACGCCTTCATGGCATTCCGGGTCTCATCCACTAAGGAATTCAGTCATAAAAGTGATTTTTTAAAAAAGAACTGGTTTGTTTTGAGATTATAAATAATACATATGAATGCATGCCTTTATCAGAAGAAAAATGGATGTGATCCCACAGAAGGCTTGAGACCCCAAATCAGAAGGCTCTCTATAGACTTGAAAGAAGCTATTAAGTCTTCTGTGCTTGGAGATAATACTTCATTTAAACCTTGGAGGTATTTAAGAGAGAAAACGATCAAGACGGAATAACTTTGCGGTGTTATGCTAACAGAAGCCAAGAAATAGCCTAACAGACAAGATGAGGATACTAGCGCATGAAAACTTCCGATGTAGCCTTCACACGTGTCCGTAGTGGGTTTACATAGCAAGGTTTTGCTATGTAGGTTTTTAGCAAGGTTTTTAGCAGGGGTGACCTCTGTGAGAAGAATCCAGAAGTTGCCCCATGTTAGATAAGGGCCAGTTTCAGCCAGCTCCAAAGGGAACTGCTGCTGCCCAGAGCTAAGCCAACAAACAATGTTGTTTGCACCTCTGTGAGAGCAGATTTAAGAAAGGGGAAAAAAAAACCAAACTGCTGCAAAACAGCAGCTCGGAGAGCGAAAAGTGACAAGCAGCCCTGCAGCCCCCAAGGTGAGTGCAGCAGGAGGGCAGGAGGTGCTCCAGGCAGGCAGCAGCAGTTCCCCTGCGGCCTGTGGAGAGGCCCCTGGTGGAGCAGGCTGTCCCCCTGCACCCACGGGTCCCACACGGAGCAGATCTCCACGCTGCAGCCCGTGGAGGAGCCCCCGGTGGAGCAGGTGGATGTGGCCTGGAGGAGGCTGCGGCCCATGGAGAGCCCCCGCAGGAGCAGGCCCCGGGCCGGAGCTGCAGCCCGTGGAGAGGAGCCCACGCAGGAGCAGGGGGTCTGGGGGGAGCTGCCGCCCGTGGGGGACCCGTGCTGGAGCAGTTTGCTCCTGGGGGATGGATGGACCCCGCGGTACGGAGCCGTGTGGGAGCAGTTCCTGAAGAGCTGCTGCCTGTGGGCAGCCCCCGCAGGCTCAGTTCGGGAAGGACGGCATCCCGTGGGAGGGACCCCACGGGGAGCAGGGGCAGAGCGGGACTGTGAGGGAGCGGTGGAGACAGAGCGTCAGGGACTGACTGCAGCCCCCAGTGCCTGTTCCCCTGCACTGCCTGGGGGGCGGGGGGGAGGGTAGAGAATTGAAATTGAATTTGAACCTGTAAAGAAGGGGGTGCAGGAGAGATGTTTCTAGTTTTCTTTTAGTTATAGCTATCCTACTCTTACTCATTGGCAATAAATCATGTTAACATTCCCCAATCTTAATCTGTTTTGCCGATGATGGTAGTAAGTGAGCAATCTCTCTGTCCTTATCTCAATCCGTGAGTTTTTTTTCATCATATTTTTTCCCTCTGTCCTGCTGAGGAAAGGAAATCACAAAAGATCTTGGTGGGCACCTTGATGACAAAGCACCATGGTTTTTTTTTTCTTTTCCTTGTTTCATTGCAGTAAACCAGTGATCCTTTGATGAGTTATTTTTTTCTATAAACACTTAAATGCATCTCTTAAAAATTAGATAATTTCTAGGTATAAATGCACATAATTCTAGACAAATAAAATGTAGATGGTTTGCAGCTCTAAATAATCCAATCCTTTCTCAAACGATGTATGAGGACCATTAAGCACAGAGAAAATGTACTTGCTGTAACTAGGCATTACCTGGAGAAACTGAAGAACTTTGTTCTGCCTACACAGAATGCTAGTAGCTGCTACCTGTGTATCCTCCATTATGACTCTAAATACGAATTGTTATTTGCAGTCTTTATCACCTATGAAGAGGTATATATTCCATTAGTCACCTTTTTTTTTACTTGTTAGAGAAATCAAGCTTGTCAATATGCACTGTGTGTTAAAAATGTCTCTTTAGGTGAATCTCATCCTTTCCTGATAATGGTCCTTCACAGTCCCCATCATCTGAAGAGAAAAGCAGCAATGATTTTGCCATATTCTAACAGGCGTTTTGAACATGGCTGTAAATAACTAGCACTTGAGGCTGATGAAATGGTGCACGCTGATGCTGCCGAGAGAGGGGTCAGGGCTTCTGGAGCTAAGCCAGCTTTCAAGTCACTTAGGCTAACAGATATAATACAATACCTTTGCTCGATAGATTCACCTAAATGCTGAAAGCACTCTGCAGGGTTATTTGTGATGTTTTTAGCTGATCTTAATGAAAAAAAAAAAAAAACAAAAAAATGTTCTGCTGTCATTATTGTCTGAGAGTGGAAACACTAACATAAGCAAAGGAAGTAGTTAAGCCTGTTGTGAAGAGAAGCATCTAAATGGGTCAGTGTATTGTAAGCACCTCTTAACGACATTTTTGCCAATGTTCACCCTAAATTATTTCTCTTCCTGCTGTCAGGATTAGGTAATGCTATTTTCCCTTTCTGCTTCCACACCAAAGTGATAATTAATTAATGAATAGAAAGAAGTCTTCCCAAAAAACAAAACAAAGCAAACCTCAAAATTTGATTCTTCAATTTACGACAGTTAACTTCAAGAATTCAGAAGTCTGTTTATTGGAAGAAGTCCATTACTTCATGTCTAAGCTCATTTTTTTTCAGGTGCAAAGAAAATGAGAAGTACTTCTACTGAAGTATGAGGAAGTTTTCATCAACAGCTAACACCTAGAGCTCTTCTTTTGATTTTTCTTTTGCACATAAAGGTAAGAAAAGTTCTCCAGTCTGTCTCATATGGGTTAAGCCTCATCACACAGCATTAAAAATTCTTGATGTTGAAACACCTTTACAGTAGAGACAAATGCTTTCTTTCAAATTTTACATTTCCAGGAGCAGAAGATGATTGACAGTGAGTGCAAAGCAGCCAACACAGGGAGTGAGCTGCCTCAAGTCTTCCGCAGCCCAAAAGATTTCCTCTGGAAGCCTCACTAGGAGAGGTAGCTGCTGCTGGCTTGGTCTGTATTGCCCAAGCTCTGCAAGCTATAAACTGGAGCCTGAATTGTACTTGGAATTGAAATTTCCTCAGCACCAAAACTGCTATTTCTGAATGTAGCCAGGTTGCTTTCTGAAGTGGGAGGGAGAAAATGGAATTTCTGAAAAGCATGCCAACTCCTCTTGGAGGTGTGAGGCCGCTGATGGCGATTTGACAGAGCCCCTGGTATGGGCCAGCAAGTAACTCTGCCCACACCACAGGCACTACACAGGTGCCTGCCTCTGCAGGTCAAGCCTCTCAGAGAGCCTGGAGCCTAAACTGGGAGCACCTCAAGCACTCAGGCTAGCACCTCGTCTGGCCAGGAAGTAGCTTTTGTACCTGCAGTAAATAAAGCAACAGACAGACAAAACACTTTCCTGCACTTTGTTATGAGCCCAGGTACATCATCAAGTTCTTTGTACATCAGCCCAGTCAGCACTTACACAGTACACACTTTAAAGGTATCCTCATGTTAGCTATTATTTCATGTTTTCCTCCACTACTGCTAGGAGAAGGCTGTTGTGGCAGCCTACGCCACTAAGCAATGGTTTCCAAATAATTAAGCTAAATTTATGGCCAGTTTATATTGCTTATTCTTTAGCTTATTATGCTTTTCTTCCTCTCTAGAATGTACTTCATGGATGTAGATTGAGACAAGAATCACAATTTTTTTCACTGTTTATTTCCACATTCCTGTTCTCATTTTTCTCTTTTATCTCCAGGCTATGACGAGCTTTAAAACATCCCTTTTCAAATCAAAAATACATTCATACTTTAAGCTCTTAATTTTATTTGTTATCAACAGTTGAAGTTACATAAAAAAAGTTAGGTTCAAGCACTGGTGTTGAATGAATGGAAAACAATTTTCAAAGTGATTAAACTATACAGTAAAAAGATATGGAATGTGATATATTTGCAACAGACTGACCTGATTATACTACTATGTTTGAATGCAACTTACAGAAAGAAAAATTACAGGAAGATCTGTTTCTGTTAGAGAAAAGAGAAGCTGTGAGAGGTGTCTCAAAGGAAAAAATAATGCATTTAAGTTCACGGGGTAATTTTTTTTTTAAAGTTTATAGCCCCAGGATATTAATATGCATAAAACCCCTGAATGTGATAGACTGCAATGCAGGAAAATTACAGAGTTTTAATTAGAGCTCCTGTGATTGAAGATCCTAGATATAATTTTATTATGCAAGAACATTTGATATTTTAATATGTGTTGTTTTTATGTATATTACTAAAATGACTGGCTTGTCCTTTTTTCCATTTATAAAGCATTTATTTGAAATATTGCACCAACATGTGACACATGTAGCTGATTCTCAAAAGGCTCGTAATATTTATGGAATGGTTTTGCAGCTTATAAATTTATTTATCTCTGCACTTGTTTATAGTTAAGAAGATGAAATGATCAGATGGCACAAAACTCCACATCCAATATTTCGAGTCATTTTGGCACAGCAGTAAAAGAATTTACTGAGGGTAAAATATCCTGTTCTCCTAGTTAGAGTGGAGTATCATATGCCTGCTATCTTCTGTTCATTAGCAATCTATCACGGCAGTGTGTACTGTCTGTCCTGCTGTTTACACTGCAATAGCATTTTGAAACATCAGTGGAAACTGATGCTTCATAGTGAATTCAGAAATCACTGGACCAATTCATGAAAAAGAAATCCACAGAAGGGTGCTAAATATGAGGACATTGTCTGCAAGTTCATGACTGCCATTTCCCCGCTCTTATTCCTCCCTCTGCATCTGCTGTCACCTATGGGCAGAGCCTGTTGGTCTGATCTTGTGTGCCTGTAGTATTAAGGAGAAGGACGAGACAAGGAGGATCTGAGCAACAGACCACGACAATTGCTTGAAAGCACCAGCAAGCTGGACGTAAAAATCATTTAAATTCCAAGCTACCTGTGCAGAGGTGAGCTGTTGTATTTTGAGAGAATTCTTTCATTTGCTGAAGTGACCGTTTTCTGGTTATCCAAGATATTTACACATTCTGATTAAAATTGGCAGAGTCTTTGTTTGGGGTGTCCTGGTTTCAGCTAGGATAGAGTTAATTTTCCTCCTAGTACCTGGTATGGTGCTGTGTTTTGGATTTAGGATGAGAATATGTTTTGATTGTTGCAGGTCAGTGCTTATTCTAAGTCAAGGACTTTTCAGCTCCTCACACTGCCCTGCCAGCAAGGAGACTGTGGGTGCACAAGGAGCTGTGAGGGGACAGAACCAGAACAGGTGGCCCCCAACTGGCCAAAGGGATGTCCAATGCCATATGGTGTCATGGTGAACAATTTATATGGGGTGGCTGGCTGGGTTGGGGGAACTGCTGCTCAGGGCATCAGTCCATGGGTGGTGAGTAATTGCAGAGTGCATCGCTTGTTTTGTACATTCTGTTATTATCATCATCATATGGTTATAATTAGTATTATTTCTCTTCCTTTTCTTTCTTATTAAACTGTGTTTATCTCAACCCATTAACTTTTTTTCCCCCCCTTCTGATTCTTTCCCCCATCCCACTGGGGTGGTGGGGTGAACGAACGGCTGTGTGATGCTGAGCTGCCTGTCTGCCATGTTAACCACAATGGGGGTGAGAGTTTCAGGGCTAGACTGTCAGCTGCTGAAAGAGATAGCGCTCCCCATCTGCAGCGGTGTTCCAATATACAGGGTGAACCTTTCACTCAGGGTCCTTTGGAAGAATGGACATCACCCCACTCCTGTAAATCATGTTTCTACCAGCATTTATCAGAATATCTGGGAGGCAATATTTTTCTCCAACTGGGTTATGTACTTTTTATTTTTCTAAACAAGGTTACTATGTTTGCTATTCTCTACCAAAACTGCCAGACAAATAAAACTTATTTACTTGATCCCTAACCCTTCATCGTCTTCCCTAAAGTGTAACAGTTAAACCAGTGCCTTGCTAACTAACCTCGTGAATAACAAAGGCCTTGGAAATAAAGACATCTTCTTAATTACACTGATGAAATCCTAAATAGAACATGTTATCTGAGAGGTTTACTCTGACTTCTTTGTTAAAGATTTCTATGCTTCAGGGACAAAAGGATACACACCTGTAGGGAAAAACAAACAAACAAAAACTTTAATCACATGATTTGTGACAAATGTCTGTCAGCTGCTTTAAGTGCAGAGTGCTGCTTTTACTCCTGGTTATAGGAAATTGTACTCAGAGTTGGGCTGAAAATATAGCCTTTAGATTTTGAACAAAGTTTTCCCAATTAAAGTTTGCTTTCTTGAAATTGTAAAGCTTGTAAATTATAGTACCCAAGAATCTTCCTTGTTCCAGAACACAATGATTGAGGAACAACCTCTCCTTCACACAAATGATCACAGCTATGAACAATGGCAGATGGGTCCCCTGTTTTACTTTTTTTGTTTATCCAGAAAGGAAGAAAAGAGTCTTGAACCCTGAAACGTTCCTTAGTTCTGCCAGTTGACCAGTATGGCATGACCAGTTCAGCATTTAGCTTGTCCATGCGCTTTGTGCATTATTTATGAGCCTTGGGTAACATCTTCTTCTTCAGTATTCTCTCCAAAATGAAGAGTTCCAGATAGCAGTATCTTCCTAAGTCAGCTGCTCATCTTCATCATGCCAAATACAGGTCTGAAGATGTGGCCATGACAAGGTTTTACCTAATAGTGTACTCTTCATTGCCGAGGAGCACCTTGTGAAAACAATTTTTTTTTTTTTTTTTCATAGAAACATAGAATCATAGAATATCCTGAGTTGGAAGGGACCCACAAAAAATCATCAAGTCCAGCTCCTGGCTCCACACAGTACCACCAAAATTCAAACCACATGTATGAGAGCATTGTCCAAATACTTCTTGAACTCCAGCAGGCCTGTTGCTATAATCACTTCCCTGGAGAACCTCTCCCAGTGCCCAACCACCCTCTGGGTGCAGAACCTTTCCCTAACACCCAGCCTGACCCTCCCCTGTCCCAGCTCCATGCCGTTCCCTCGGGTCCTGTCGCTGTCCCCAGAGAGCAGAGCTCAGCGCCTGCCCCTCCGCTCCCCTCGTGAGGGAGCTGCAGGCCGCCATGAGGCCTCCCCTCGGCCTGCTCTGCTCTGGGCTGAACAAACCAAGGGACCTTAGCAACTTCTCATGTCTTCCCCTTCTAGAACCTGTGTAAACCCAAAGGTTTACACAGTAAACCTTTGTAGGAAGAGCTCTGAAATCATCTCAAAGGTGTTGAAACAAGTTTCAGCACATCGTAGACATCACTGTGATTATTTTTTCCAAAACATGTCAAATTTATCTGTGTTGAATTTCACCTAACACCTTTCTGGTTAGTTTTGTAAAGTTCTTCTGGAATTTGTTGTCATTGTTGCAGCCTTTTTTCACTGAATTAAACCACGCACTTCGCTGATCCCAGGGACATCTCTGATGACTCTTCTTCAGCAAGAGGAACAAACACTAAACATTGCACTTTACTTTTGAACCTTTGGCCAGATGTCAGTCTACAAAAGAGTGTTTTCTCAAGTATTGTAGAAGCTTTACTTCTTAACAACTTCTAAGGTGAAATCATGAGAATTCAGCTGTATTATGCCTTCCACACATACAAGCCCACATGCTTATTGACAAGATTTCACATAATCAGCAAGTGTGAGAGGACTTCCTTTTGGAGAAGCCATCCTAGTTGTTTCCCAGAAAGAATCCATCCTTGTTGTTTCCCAGAAAAAAAAAAAAAAATCTCCATGTTTAATGATTCTTTTTTTTTTTTTTTTTTTTTTTTTTTGACAGAGACTCTGCCCCAGGGACTCGCTGGGGCAGTAGTTCACAGGATCCACTGCAGAGCCCTCTGAATAGATGTAGCATATATTGGCACCCCACCAGTCCTCTGTTGCAGGGGTCATCAGTAGTGCCTGGCTGGACACCTTGACCAGCAGTTCTGCTGTTTTGTGTGTGGAGCCCTTTAGGACTCTTTGGTGATGCCATCTGTCCTGGTGACTTAGTCTTGGCTCACTGACCTCTTCCTGATCTAACACTTCCCAAAGGTAGCCCAAATATCCTATTCTGATGTGTCTGCTACAAAGACTGGGGAAGCTCACACATGTCTTTAATTCTAGATGATCTGTAGATGTATTTTTACCATATTTATTTCCTGTTTCCTTTTGACCAAGCATACTTTGTAGATTTTCTTATTGACTTTGGTGAAACTTTATGTTTTTAAATGCCAGACTTAGGAAGGTGATAGCTGATCAGTCTTTCCATTCATCCTCTAAGAACTTCATGCTTTTTACTGTTGTGTTTTTCTTGTTTGCTTCTTTTTGAAATGAAGCACAAATTTACTAGATATGAGTAGAGGCTTATTTTGTTTTGTTTTGTTTAGTGGAGGATTGTTGGGTTCTCTTTAACCTCCAGACTACATCCAAATGGGTTCTTTTGGAATTTTTTGGTTTGCTTTTTACTCATTGCCTCATTTTTAGGTAGCTTTCTTTTCAAAAAAGGAACACCGGCATTCTGGATCTATCTGACCTGCCCTCCCACTACAATAAGCTATACTTACTGATAATAAGCTAGCCATACTGTTAATACAGAGCAACTCTCCTATGGTATTTTGAACTAGGTCCCACAAACCACTCAAGACCAAATTTATAATGGCATTTTCAAAGACAAGACAAAAATGATGTTCTGAACAGTGTTTAGTGAGTGAAAGAATTCTCTCCACACCACTCAGGGAAGTATTGAAGTTTCCTTTCCACAAGTGGTTGAAATCTTTCACTTTGATTTATCACCTGATAAAATTTAGATTAAAACTTCCATTGCCCTGATCACAGGATCATTATGATCTTAGCACTCAGTATGGGGACATCCACACACAGTGATTACATAGTGGGCTCTTCTATGATATTTTTACACTTAATATAATTCTTTCATGGGCAGCGTTGCTGAATGTATTAAATCTGTTGCTCATGTAAAGTGCATTGCTAGGTAACACTGTCCAACCAATCCTGTTTCCAAGTACCCCAGATGCTTATTATGTCAGGGTTGTCATCCGATGCCAACTATTGTAGTTCCTCTGCTTTTATTTTTTTTTTTGTCTCAGGAGTTCTGCTGGCTTTGCACCCCTCATGAAGTTATCCTGCAGTTTTCCCTGATGTCACCAATCATGGATTCCCACTTCCACTTTTCCATGCTTTTGAAAGGGCCCTCTGTGCTCCAGGAGCTTCTTCAGACATCAAGTGTTACATCCATTAAAGGGTTGGATATGTATAAGATGCAAGGCTTTTCCTTCCTAGCAGATAATTCTCCTTCTTAATGACTTACATGTATCTTGCAGGTCAGGGAGCGCAGCAGCAAGATAACACCTCCATAAGCCTTCTCTGTGAGCCTCTGTTTCTCCCAGGTGCTCGATTTCAGCTGCTTTCACATCTGAAGAACAAACTGATCCTCTCACTGCATACACGCGTAGTCCTGCTGCCATGTGAGGCCACACTTTGTACTTTATCCCCTAACCTGTGAAGCCTCCACTCTTTTGGGGGGCCTTCAAACACCATTTTGATCTTAAATATTAGTTTGTTATTTTGTGTTTCTGTATTTATTTTTCTTGAAGAGGATAGCTTTTTCCTTTATCCTTTGAAGTGGGGGTTAAGATTACTGTCCTCTTCCTCTGCTATATTGCCATTAAGAAGGTCAGCAACAGAAGAGAATTACAAGAAGGTGTGGCAGAGGTGGCTGACAGTCTTATCACCCCCTTCATCTGCACGGCTACTGCATTTTATTTTTTCTGGTCATAAGCGCTTTCTGTACCTGGGTCAGGATAACAGGGGGCACCGTGCCCAGCCTACTCTCTGTCCTGTAAGTGGCAGCTGCCCTACCCTCAGAGCAGCATATGCTGCCCCCATGAGATCCCAAGGACCCACCCTGAGGAAGCAGTCATCACCGATGCGCTGGAAGTTTTCTGCTTTCTGGAAGCCAGACCTTGCTGTTCTTCCTCCTGACCTCTGCAGGCAAAACTGCCATGCCTCTCTTGCTTTCTGCCCACAAACCTGAGACCAGCAGAGTTTTACAATATCAGTTATTCAGTAACTGGCACAGGAGTTTTGGTGGTTGTTGTTGTTTTTTATCCTTAAAAGGTGTAGGGGCCCAAATATGCAACCTTTATTTGTAGCAATTCCATGCCATATTGCATTTCATTTAGCACAGTAATTAACTCTTTGCATATTGACTTAATTGCTTTGCTAAATAAAGGCTTCAGTAAGAGGCATTACTGAAACCAAAGAGATTGTTGCAAGGTAAAGGTCACCTCATAAAGCTGGAAAAGATGACTGGAGAGTACTTCCTCTAGTTTAATAACTATACTTTTAAAATAAGATGTGTAACTTTATTACTATCTTTACAAGTGTCTACTTTACTAATATCTGCCAACAGTCAGTCACAGGTAAAATTTTTCAATGTAATAAATTCAAAGGATAGAATCCAAGGACTGGCAAATAAAACCGTGCTTAGGTTTGCACGCATCAGTGAATTGTTGCCAATGTATTTATGCAATTATCTGTCAGTAGTTGCTTACACAGAATTCTTGGTGAGAGCCATAAAAACAGCCTGCTAATATCAGGAAGTTGGAGGTTATAAAGGTGATGTTCTTTCAAAGAAGTCATATTCACTGTGAAAAACCTAATTATTAAGCCAGTGAATATGAAAAATCAACCAGTCTAGGTAGGTCTAAATGGAAATGTACTTTCTTTTTCCATCATGTAAGTACATGAAAGTGGTTTTCAATTTAAAATCATAGGGGTTAAACTTTTAAAGCAATCTAAACGAACAGTAAGTTGAGTACTTTATGACCTAGTGCTGTCAGACAAATTGAGAAGTAATATAAAATGAGAAATAGGAATTATATATTAATGTGAGAATAAATCATAAAGATGAAGAACTTAAAATCCTTAATATTAATAATATTCTAAGGTACATGACAGAATTACCATGTATTCCTGTGCTTTAAAGTCTTTTGTTAACTTTAAATACATCACACTGGCATGCAGTTCAATTTCTTGAGTAAGAGAAAAGTTTAAAGTAAGACTGAAGAAAAATGAAGTATTTGATCTTGTTAATAGAATACAGATGGAGAAAAGTGAAGTTGGTTTGGGTTTTGGCCTAACTAAGCCCAAAGTAAGAATTATTTTTATATTATGTTGATTTTTTAGGCCATGACAGTATTCTTCTATACTTATTAGAGTTCAAATATTAGCACTAGAGTCAGTTTTTCTGCTGTAAGGTTGTAGAGACTCCTTCCCAGGAGATATTCAAAAGCCATTTGGACACTATCCTGGGTAATGTGCTCTAGGCAACCTTGACTGAGCAGGGAGGTTGGCTGAGATTTCCAGAGGTTCCTTCCAACATCAGCCGTGCTGTGATTCTGTTATTCTGCCATTCATGCCTTTATTACTCACTGTGAGTATCATTGTCTTGATACCTATTTAGAAGGAGGGAAAGAAGAAAAGAAGAACAGAAGGAGTAACTTTAGCGAACTGAATCAATTAAAATAAAATTAAGTTAAAATAATGCAAAACAGTCAAAAAAGTAAGATACTGAAAGTTCCTCTTAAAAACATGGCTAGGTCAAAAGAGGTTTGAGTCAGTACAGCTTAGTAAGGTTAGCAGGACAATACTGACACTTTCTCTATGTGTCTTGAGCTGTCGTTGGTCACAACAATAATTTTCTGGTCTTGCATTAACAGAGCAATATCAGGAGTGCAGCAGTGCAGAAGAGTCAGTACAGCCACCAAAATCACACCACTGAATGGGAGGCTGTGGGTCAGTTTCACTTGCAGACATGTTGAGAAACGGAAAACCTTCTGGGTCAGTCCAACACGACAAAGCATTGTTTCTGATAAGGAGAACACCTGTAGAGTTCTTTTGTTACTAGTGTAGGAGGACTTCCAAAGTACCTTCTAATTCTCTTCTGCAGTTTCAGTGGGGAACATAGATAGCACAGACTAAGAAATGAAAAGCAAATCTTTGCAAAGTCAGTCTTTGTCACGCTAAAATCTCTCCTGCTACACTCCGCAGGGAATTGATTGCATTTCCTTCTGCTTGGTGTTCAGCCACATTTTATCATTTCTTATCATATTGCATTAAATTTCAGCCAATAAGGATCAGTGACATGGGGAAAAAGGAAATCAAATGATGGGGAGGAACTCACTTCATTTTTATTATTTTTATGTTCTGGCTATTATCTTTTTCTTTCTTTCTTTTTCTTTCTTTCTTCCTTCCTTCCTTCCTTCCTTCCTTCCTTCCTTCCTTCCTTCCTTCCTTCCTTCCTTCCTTCCTTCCTTCCTTCCTTCCTTCCTTCCTTCCTTTCTTTCCTTCTTTCTTTCTTTCTTTCTTTCTTTCTTTCTTTCTTTCTTTCTTTCTTTCTTTCTTTCTTTCTTTCTTTCTTTCTTTCTTTTTTCTTTTTTTTTCCTAGTTTTCACGTAGCTCTCTGCAACTGTTCGAAGAGTAGAATTAGAGGCACTGGATGATAGCAGTGGCCTTGCATGCTTGGCCACAGGATACTAGAGACCATAAGGTCATAGACAGCTCTCTGATCTTCAGTAGCTGAATTGAGCTTTGCAAGATGTATAATTTTTACTGGGAATAACAGAGAGAAGCCAGGACAAATATCCATTAAAGAAGGTAAAACATTATTTATGTAGTAAATTCTAATGAACTTACAGACCAATGAGAAAAGAACAGGAAGAGTGTGTTAGCAAGCAAGAACAACCCTAAAAGGACTCAGGAGGGAGGAGGAAGATACCCCCATCGTCCACTTCAAAGTGCTTCCAATGAGGGATTCTGAATACTGGTGACTGTCTACAGATTCCCTCTTGGTTGAAGTCATCGTCCCAAGAACCCAGAGGGGCATGAGAAGGGAAGCCATAACATCAGAGAAAGAAAGGTAACAAATTATTTGTATATGCAGTTTGAACTGAGTATAATTGGAGCCAGAATTAGTAGCATCACTGTAATTGGACTGATAATGGTTCTATGCATGGAACAACTGGATTAACCATAAGGTGTGTTTCTTTAGTCCACATGAATCGTGTGATCTGTAGTGTAACAAACTGGCAAAGAGTTCAAACATCTTAGTCTGTAATTTAGATGCAGCAAAGTGGTATATGAATGGACATGAGTGTAAATGAGCAGACACGACAGGTCTGGAGAAGTTAGCTGAGTTTATATTCTCCCTTAAGATGATGTGACATACTTGTTTCACAAAGCGCAAATCAGAAAGGTTGTATGCTGACCACTACAGATGTCAAGGTGAGTCCTACACATTTTAATTCACAATTTAATTCACTAAGCATAGTTGCCTAACTTCACTGATTCATGCAAAAGAAGACCACTTAAGTGAGGGGAGTTACATAAATGAAGTCCTAAATGACAAGGCCAGAGATAAATTTCTCACCAGTTTAACCCAGTGTTACCTGTATGTCTATGGAAATAAAGAGATTTTATTGTTTCAGCTAATCTCTTTCTGAGTGTATTTGGGAGAAAGTTATTTAATTTCCTTATATTTCTCCATATGTTTATTAATATCTACTATATCTTATATAGCAAATATGTATGAATACATCACATGAAAAAAAGATCACTGGGTGACCACAGATTGCAGTCTAAAGCAAGTGAAGATTTACCATGGAAACCTAGAGCTCTTCATCCTCTTCTTCCATCAGCACCAGTCATTACAGCCTGCAAACTCTCTTTTCTGGTTTAGAGTGAGACATTTCCACTACCCTCCCAGTTTCAGGTAAGGTTTTTCATCTTATAAATGTCTTGAATAAAATGCTTGCTAAGCCATTGCTAATATATATTAATTATCTGCTGATCTGGCATTACCTATTATCGCACTTCTCAGTAAAATGTATATTTTTTTCCAAGGTGAAAAACTTCTCTCTCGTTGTCAGGAGTAGGTAGAAAAGTGGAAAGAAATCTAAATGAGATTTAATTTTCTTAAATAATTATCAATTGCATTATTTAAGTCATTCAAGCGGACAACCATTCTTTAGTATTTCACATTGTCTCATGAAGCCTATCTAGTCTGTTCTTTCTAGAAAATAAATCTGCTGGAGTCTCAGGTAGAGTACTACTTTCTCATTACACATGCGATTTCTTTCCTGACAGCTGCATGGCCAGTGGGGCAGAAGGATGCCACCAGCCCATTAACCTACAGCTCCCATAATGCTAGTGCAGCTCAAATGTTGGAATGGTTCAAGGAAAAGCACTTCAGCAATTTTTTCTGCTTTTGCAACTTCTCAGCATATCAGAATTTTTGTTGCACACTGAAAAGATACCCTACTTCTGCAGTCTTGTTAGGCTTTAAAAATTGTGTCCTCGGCCTTCAGAATTGAAAAGAAGCAATGCCACAGTTTATGCCTATTACACTATGCTAGCCGGAATTGGTAAGTAGAATCATGGAAGTGTACAGGAACAGTTTTGCAGAGATTTTTTCACTTCAAACTTCTTTCCAAGCCGGAATGAAAACAAGGTGAAGTTAGCTACTGACGCCAATTTTTGCAGGACAGTGAAAAAATTAATATTAGATTAATATTAATTATCAGTTTTAAAAGTTGCAGAAAGTTCACAATTCTGCATTAAGGATGAGATAAACTTCATTTTCAGTAAATGGAAAGTAATGTATATATTGAAAAAACAACCTTAGCTATGCATACACAGGTTCTCAATGAAGTTTTAACAGTCAGCAGAAGTACACAGGAGTCAGTGCAACAGTTGTCTGCCTTGCATCTGTCAAAAATAGTTAACGGTTAGCATTATTAGAAAGGAACAGAGAACATAACAGAAAATACTATTAGCTCCATATGTCAAGGATGCCATTTTGGATATTAAATGCAGTTCTTGTCCCAATATCTCAGGAAGATTATAGTAGAACTATAAAAGGAAAAGAAAAGAATTGCAAGAATTATTAGATATATGAAACCACAGTAGTGTTACAAAGAAAGAAGAGTTAAATTTATCAGATTGCTTCAACCTGGAAAAGATATGACTGAAGGAAGAAATGGTAAAAGTCCATGAATATTATAAAGATAATAGAGAAAACGCATAAACTGTATCTTGCTTTGCAAACAGAAATAAAGGAACGGGACATGAAATTATCAGGCAGCAGAAAGGAGAAACAATTTTCATATATTTCCATGTATTTCATGTTCCATGTAATTCAATTCTGAAATGCACTGACACATAACATTGCTGATAACAAAAGTTGTCATAGGTTCAAAAAGCAAATAAAAAAAAAAGTTTCTGAGGGAACAATTCAGTATGAGTGTTCAAGATAGTTATTTCATATAATCTTCAGCTCAGGAAGCCAGTAAGCTATGGATCCCAAGAATATTGTGCATAGGTCTGGGACAGCTCATCATTCTCCTTCCTCATGTCATAGGATAGTCACAGAAATCAGATATAGGTTTGGGCTAAACAGCCCTTGCTTATCACAGGGGTAGCTCTGTGCTTATTAGCTACCAAGGCTAATTTCCTTTAAATGAAAAAATATTTTGCAGTAGGAAAAGCCATCACAGTTGAACCTTTTCACAGAGTCAGTACTTCCCAGTTTTGTGGCCAGGTGGGTGAAGAACCGCTGTTCTGTGTGCCAAAAAGGGCAAACTCCTCCAATATCTGAGGCAATGAGCAATCCAGAAGGAAGTGCAAAACTCAGGAAGAAAATTACATATATATTCCAGTCCTAAAATGCTGAAGTTTCACTTTATTAGCTTACATTTATTTACCTCTCAGGAAACAGTTGGAGCTTAGCTATGAGGGGACATATGCAGAGCCATTATTCAGAGTGACTTGGTAAATATTTAACAGCATATGAGCCCTGTGTGGTTTCACTCAGGATGCATGTGGAGAAATTAATTTGAGGTGAAAGTGCAATATGTCTCAGCACAGATTTGTCAATAACAAGATATTCAATCTGTTTTCCTAAGGGTGTGAATCTGCCTTAGCTAGAGGTGTAACGTTTAATGGAGAAGTGGGGCCAGGACAGTGCAATTGTTCTGCTGAGTGGCACTATCTTGTATAAAGAGAAGCTTTCATTCCTTCCTTTTTTATTTTCTGTAGATCATCCAGGCTAACATCAAGGTGAATCTTGTTGCTGTCAGGTTGTCGTTCCAGCTCTGGTCTACTGGAACCAGTGGTGGTGAGCTTGGGGAACCTCTGTTCTTCCAATAGCAGGGGGCTTAGTCACTTAGTTAGCTCCAAGGCCCTGGGTCTTGGCATCACCCCAGTTTAACCGTTGCTTTCTTAGTAGGGCCAGTTGGAAAGATGTTTTAATTCACTGAGAATGTTTTCAAGCTACTCAGTTTTTTACTGTGCAGAGAGAAAAAGAGAAAAAATAAGGACCCCAAACTTCCTCCCTCTTCCTTTATGAACTGTTTCAACTTCTTTTATGCTAATCATTTTATTTTCTTCAGAAGGTACAAAAACTTTCTATATTTTTTTTAAAGAAATCTCTGATTTTTGCCAAGCAGAGGTTGAAAATTGGTTGAAGTAATCCTTTCCAGTGAAGTCATTGTTCTAACGAACTGATGGTAAAACATTTTAATTAAAATATCTCCCAAACAGCTCTGAACTAACGACTTTTTAGGAGGTTACTATTTCTTATAAATTTATAAGGTTGGTAGGTCTGTGGAATTATTTTCCTTGCTTGTGTTTTTTGTTATTCTTTGTAGAAAAGGAGACTGTATTTGGTTGAGTGGGATAAATGATTTTATTTAAAAGGAACACAGGTGACAATTGAAGAAACTAATTACTTCTTACACAAATATTGGAAGGAAGTCAATAAACCCTCAGTTGGGATTTTTTTTTTTCTTTAGAGCAACTAGAATGTTGAGACATTCTGACAGAGGAAACTTGGTAAAACTACTCATTGCTTTTGGGTAACAGAAGCAAATGCAGGAGAATGAGAATATTTATCTGTCCAGTCAAGTTCACTGATTAACTCAATTAGACAATGGATGAAGATATTTATTGATTCAAGATTGGTTCAGCCTCAAGCACTGATAGGTTTGCCCTGGGCTTCAACCAGGTCCTGGAGGAAACTGCTCAAAACTTCACTTAAAAGACATTGCAAAACACTGATATGTGGTAATTTAGTCAGACAGATTTTTTTTTTTTGGGGTGTGTGTGTGTGTGTGTGTGTGTGTATGAAGGCTGTGAGATAATAGAAAACTGCAGACCAGATATTTAAAGTAGATTACTCATTTTCCAGTCTGTGTTGAAGTCATTTGGACACAACAACACATCACAGTACAAAAACAAGGAGTAACACAAAAATTGCCTGTGGGTGGAGGGAACTCGCAGGGACACATGAAATAGCACACCCTTCCAACAGCACCCATCACGCTCAGTAACTTGTAAGAAATGATTCTTCTTCAATGTGATATTAAATTTAACATTTTAAAAGGATTTATCCAAATCAGAGAATTCAGAGGCAATGCATTTGTACTAACTCCAGGAATACTGAATACAAGTGGTTTTAATGCTCTGCTGAAGATCACCAGAGATTCTCTGCTTATGGCTGAGGCTTCATAATCTGTATCCTGTAATTAAATGTGCTTTACTGTCAAACTTGGAAAGCAAAGCTCACAGCAGCAAACTTGGTAATTCAGTTGCTTCCAAGGTGTTTCCTCAGTCTTCTAATGGTTTTGGAGTAAATGTGCTGTCTCTGAATAGCGTCTTCCGATGAGCTAGGAGCACAAATGGTGCTAATTCTGTTAGACAAAATGAGTATGTTTTCACAGTATCTTTTAAAATACCTGCGGTGTAAGCTTCTGCTCCTGTGTAAAATCTTCACACTGAAGTGATCTCGAGGCTATATATTTAAGCCAAACACAACAGTGCAGTTCTCACATTAACTAAATTTGGAGACTTCAATGTTCGAAACAGGAGTTGCAAGCTATTGTTCACTAGATCATTTTGTTAACTAGAGGTTCAGAAAGCTCTGATCTTGGAGAGATTAAAGGAATCGTGAAAGACAGGCTTTGCTCAGAGATTAAATTATCCAGTTGTTTTTCCTACCTCTATGATTAAGAATTTTTATATTTATTTATTTATTTATTTTAACCTCTGAAGCTTCTGTATCGACTACGTCCATCATTTTAAGGAAGACACAAAATACCAGATATAAGGTTATGGGATGGTGAGAGTGCATTTAATAAACTTCAGCAAAAGAGCAGGACTACTGTCCATTTGGTCTCTCCCTCTTCCCCCTAAATATTGAAGGCATAAATGTGGTGCTGGAAAACAGACCTTTCAAGCTGATTTATACCTGTGGAAGTTCTTAATATATTTACAGGACACTGAATTTCTCAACTCTTTTAAAAAGCCATATGTACAATCATACAGTTGTTATCTTATTTGATTTTCTCTTGTTTTCTCTTATGCCATGTTTTAAGGTAACAAGAAGTGCTCTGTACACTGTTTATGACCTCATTATCACTTACTGTTAACAGCAAGGAAGCAGAATTTCCTAGTAAGTAATGAGTAATTTCCTTAATTTTTAAGAAGTAAACAGGAAGCCCTAATCTCATTGCAGATTAGCAGAATTTACATGTATAACTGTTTGTCTTTAAGTTTTATGCTTAGTAGTTCAAATTAACTTTCTAACTCACCCGCCAATGGTAGTCAACAAAGGGAAAAGGAAAAGGAGAAAGGAAAAAGGAAAAAGAAAAAGGATAATCCTTCTCCAAAGGAGTTGAATATCATTATTTTGTCATCCAGAAATCAAGATAAAATTAGTTGAAAATTCGTACTACTTAATAAACAGACTGAGCTTGGCCTTTAGAGCTTGGCCTGTGAAGTCTTAGGGATAATAACTTAAAAGTTTTCAGTGCATTAGATCATTACTTAAGAAAAAAGTAAGAAACTTGGCAAGTTTATGTCACTCGATTTTTAGAGCTGAAAGAAAAATACTGTCTATCTTGTAATAAAGCCCCAAGAAAAACATTGAATCACATGCTATCAAGAAGATTTAGTCAGATAATATTTAGCAATTTGGATCAGATCCATATCTCATATAAGCTGTCATACCTTCAGTTCTCTGGCCAAAGTATGAGAGTTTACTTCAGATGAATATTTTCACTATAGACACTGACCAATGCAAGCTTAGTAAGCTTAATAATATGTTTTCATTTTGTTGTGTGAGTGAAAATAAAAAGTGTTATTTTATGTCTTTTCTGCTTTGATGACAAACCCAAAATTGGCTTTAACTAAACTTGTCTTCAGGTTTTCCACTCTTTTTTTTTTTTCCATTGTGTTGGCTCCAAGAAAATCATACTGTACTCAATTATCGTATCCCTTTAAAATTTTGGTAAGATTGCATGAAACCATGGCGATTTCTAGCTGTTGGAGCAACAGTAGAAACAGTGACCTCAGGGAAAGTTTGTTGAATTTACATATTTATTAAGACATAAGATTTTGGAACACCATAACGTTGATTTTGTCAGATATACCTTGTTTGAGCTAAAAGCTAGATTACCTAATATTTAGTCACAAAGGTCTGAATAAATATAGCAAAAGTTGAAAATGGGTACATAATGTGTTAATGCCTTTTGTTATTTTATTCACTGTAAATACTGAAAGATAACATGCTTTAAAAAAATCTGCTTTGACTTTTTTTCTCATCAGGATGCCAGCCTTTTGTTTTTTGACACTAAGTTTGCTATTAAAACAGCAGTTAATTAAATTCATACATTCTACAGGTTATACTCTCATCCTTTCAGGCAACACCTCCTGCAGCAGATTCCTCCCTGGTATCAGTTGATTGGCTCCTGTTTGTCAGCACTCCTTCATCTGAATTTCCTCAGTTCACGCTTTAGAAATCATTGACAGTGAAGGCATAAACCCATTACTTTCTATATTTAATATCTTTTAATTTTTTTTAAAATTATTTTTATTTTTTAATATACAAGCTTATGTTTATGTGGCAATTGTGGAATATGTGTCTTAGACAAGTGATTTAAGAGCAGTGAGCAGCTCCTGGCTGATCAGCTACCCTGGCTTGCTTCATAATTCCCCAGAATGACTGCTAACAATAGTTTCAATAATGGCATTTCTTCAGCACTTCTCTGGTTTTTGGGCTTGGAACAGGTCTTCCTGAAGATTAGTGAAGATGTCACCTTTGTTTATCTTAAAGACCAAAGGGTGGGAAAGATCGTCTATGACTATAATTTTAAAAAAACGTCAAAAATTTTAAAATCTTTTTATTGCCTCCAGAGCCTATATCCTGTGACTGCATATTTACAATTAATGTAAAAGAGAGCTTTGTTCTCATGTAACTCTTCAGACAAACTATGAACAAAAGCAATACAAGGAAAAAAGAATAAAACATCTAGATCCAGTGCATCTAGGTCACTTTGAACATGATAATTACACTGTTTTGAACCTCAGTAAAATGTTTCTTTCTTGAGAATCCTTACCAAGAACATTCTCTTTTTTTTTTTTTTTTTTTTTTGTGCACATACAAGGGAACACTGATTAGCATAATGGGATGTTGGAGCTCTAACGGGAGAACTCCTGAGCTTCAGGATTTAGTGTATTACTGTACCCAGCTGCTTTGCTCATACTGTATAGGCAATCTGGGATATGGGCAAATACTTATAGAGTGGGATGAATGACTTAGCCTCAGCCACAGCAGCTCAACCTCTACAGAAGGACACAAAACAGTGAAAAAAACAAACAAAATAGAGACTTCTTTTATTGTTTAGATTAATTCTTCAGAATTCTGGCAGAACAGAACTAGTACAGAGCCAAAACCGTGCTGTCAAACCACTCATCAAATTGTACCTGACTCCTGATCCAGTTCACCGAGTAGCTACTTATCTTCTGCAGGTGTCCCTCAAGGTTCAAATGAGCCACTTGTCTTCTTCTGCTTTCAGTTTCCACCTGCCTTTGCTCAGTAGTTCAGCTTTTCTACAAAGCTGAACAAAAAGTTGTACCAGAGTCCACAGATGTACAGTGCTGCCTCTTGAAAAGCTTTGGAAACTATTTAGAAATAAATTCTTCTTTCAGGGACTCTACACTACCTGAAATCCACATTTGTTTTAGCTGTTGAGGACTCCTGGGGACTACTAATTAAGTAGGTAAATTACTAAGCTGAAATCAAGCTGTGTCTTTTTTTTTTTCCTTTTTTTTTTTTTTTTAAAATCACTGGCAGTTTCATGCCTTCTGCAAGTGCCTGTCTATTAGGCACCCTTAGGACATATTAAAAAAATCTACAGTTTTAAGTGCATTTATTTTATTGCATATCCTCCATGTCTACTTTTCAAATTTAACTCATTACTTAATAAATTCTAGACAATTTACTGTAAAACTCATCCTTGTTTATGAGACATCTGCCTATTGACATGATGTTAACAAAGCAAACGCATGTTTAAGTACAAAAGGTTACCCAGTAACAGGCCTCACATCCTCCAGTTCAAAAATTTATAATTTCTTAACTGAAATTAGATTTTAGCTTTCCTGTTTGTGTGTGTATGTGTTCATTTGCATCTGCAGGGGTACATGAGAGGAATTGTCAGTTATCAGCAAGCATACTGCAAGGTAATGTGGCTATATGAGAAATTAAAACAAAACAAAACAAAACAAAGCAATGAACCTTAATGGTTAATGTTTTTGCAATCACAATCCAGAATTGACTGGTTTTGATTAAAATAGTGCTTTTACCCAGGATCGTTCATGATCGCCTTACCAAAAAATCTCAATCACTTTGTTCACTTTTTCTTTTTTTTTTTTTTTTAAGTCTCTTTTCCAATAGTGAGGACAGTCCAGAGCCCATTGAGCTCTCTTGTACTGTAGCAGGCTGCATGCCAGGATCTTTCCCTTGAGCAGGGACACTTCACAAGGTAGCTCCTGGAAGTCCAGAAATTCTTTACCTGCGACAGATACTCAGTAAGTGATGAACGTCTAGCTTGTTGAAACATTGCAATTAATTTTCTAAGCATTTCTGAAACTTGGTAATCTTAGCTAAGTGATGTAAAAGATTGATTGTGCATATAGACCTCTAGACATAAACTGTTAAGTATGGGACTGGGTGAAAATCCAGTCATATCAGGTCTCCTCAGAGTTTGGATGGCAAAAGGAACTCCATTCTGAAACTTGTGACTCAATTTAAGGGTCTCCCAGATGCTTTTAGTCTGACCCTGTCCTCTAGGCAATACAATATCAAGTGACCTTGCCATCACAAATCTTGTTAATGTTGCATTTACCATTAGAGCTTTGTTAAATTGGTGTCTTATCCATGATTAAACTTTGCTAAATTGCTGTTTGCATCATAAATATATTGCTGCTTCTCTCTTACGAGTGAAGTGCTTAATTCCTTTCACAACATCTGTCTTGTGCTTAATTAGCAGGAAGTGAATGCACTTGGTGAAAGCCAAGTGAGAGCATGAGAACCAACTAACCAACCAATCAACCAACCAACTAACAAGTTGTCACACTTAAAACTCAAGATAAAACCAGACAGGGTGGAAAGTGATAACATTAAGAAGTTGCATAATTAGCAGGAAAACCTATCAAAATTTTATATGGAATTTTACTATCTTGTTTTTGAAGCTGTATTACAGTAGAAAAAATAATGTTAATTTCCCTCATTACCTTACAAATTCTCCTCGTAATACATTCATTTAGATTTGCCCTGCAATTACAAAGGGTGGAGAGCCTGCATGTCTGTACTATTTACAGCAGAGGCCACAATATGGAGCAAACACAATCATGAGAATAACTTTTTGATGGACTAGACATTGAAGATATCTATTCAGACTTTCATAGTGTGCATTTTTAGAGAACTGATTACTAGATTATAGAATGTATTAAAAAAAATAAAAAATTGGAAACTGAGAGCCTAAATAACTTTTGAAGATGTTGTGATGATTAAACAAGAAATTCCTTTTTTGATCACCTATTTATAATGTTCGGTCATTAACTATTCAGATTTGTCAGTTCTGCTTTTTAATAATAATTTCACATCTTTACTTACACTCCTGACTTTTTGTTTTAGCTCTAAAAAATAATGTATTTGAAATGAACAACATCACGACTTGATTTGATTTAGAAAAAACTGCTAGGATGGGTCTTGTTTGATATCAACATTTTTTCTGAATATATATCAAATGCTGAAGCAAATATTGCTACCATACAACTGGGTCATACTTCAACAACTGTTCTTTTGTCTCACAACTAATAAATAAAAATACTTTTTTTTTTTTTCCAAAGCCAAATTGTATTAAGAGGGAGATGACAGAAATGCTGAGATGGTTAAAACTCAAATATTCTTGAAGCTGTAAGGCAGAAATAAATCTACTGTAATATGGGAAGAAATTGAAAGAAAGATAGGCCAGACACCGTGCAGATAATCTGCCTTATCTCTCTGGCCTGATACACTAGCTCAGCTTCACATTGCATACAACTCACTCATCAGCTGCGGAAGCTCATGATTAAGCCCTCAAATGTAGTTAAAATTTTACTTTGGGAAGGTGGTTAACCCGTATACACTTATGGTATCAAACATGTCTTACATTCATGGCTATTGAGAGAGAGAACTTGTGCTGAGTAGTTAGGCAGAAGGTCCTTGTATAAAGTTGATTCTGCTTTTAGTTTGGATGATATTCTGCAGGAATTTCTTCTCACATGCTGTGGAATTTCTGCCTTTCCAGGAAAAGTCACCATTTTAATTTTACTTTTGTTGTTGTTGTTGCTGTCTGATGCATTATGAAAGAGAAAGGTTAGCAATTAGCCTAGGCATAAATTGTAGCAAAACCTTATACAGCAACATCAAGCAATGTCAAAGCTTTGAATAAGCGCACAGTGCTACAGCATGAACAAACACAAATGCCTCCTGGTGACTGAGGCAATAGCTGGGTACACATTTGCATACACAAACAGTGTATTCATTATTCAAAAATACATTCCATTCAGTCACCTGGATAAAGTCCATTACTCCCTTCTTTAAAGGCAAAACTATTAGGGATTTGAACAAAAGCAGATTTTCCCCGAATTCTTGTGGAAGGAAGCAAATTACAAGTTCCTGGTGATTCTCTGATGTACTTGTTTTTATGAGGTATGGAAGCAGTGAAGTTTATTATCCACACCTATCTCTGCACAGTACTTCTAGCTAATGTAAGCACTTCAATGATGTATTTGCATTTAGATTAAATTATACAGAATAACTCAGATCTAGGAATCTACAGCTGAGCTAGAATAATGACTGTTTTATTGAGATTATTTGTGTTGAATTTAATGGAAACACCACATTCAAATCATGGGACCCTTTTTTTAAAGCCTCCCAGCAGATTATCATCTTAAATATTTTTCCTGGCCCTGGTTCAGGGAAATATCTGTATTGAGGACACCACCTTAGGATTTGTTTTCCTGAGCATGGGCCTTCAGTGCTGTAACAGTCAGGATACTCTTGACTTCTAATTTCTGACAAATTAAAACAAGAGATTTGAATCTTGGACAAATTAACACTTCCATAAGTTGCATCAAGAACATCATAAACAGGAAACTGGAGGAATGTTGAGACTGGGTTTAAACAGGCAAGAATATTTTAAGAGTCAACATGAAATGACACTGAAGATTGGGCACTTTCTTCATTCATGGAGGTACTCCTAAAAGCTCTTCACTAGCAAAATATTCAGGAGTTATTTTTCAAACACTTTGGCCTGTTTCATATTCCACTAACATGCTCATATAACATGTTTATGTCCTATGGACTAAATTATTTTTCATCTCATAGCTTCTTAAGATGAATCCATTGGTCACACTCCTCTCTCTTGGCTTGCTCTGTGCCCTGCCTCCCTGCCCTCCTTTATTCTTTCCATTTCATTTATTCAAAGCTACCGTACTTCAGAGAGGAATGGGACAGGAGTAAAATAAGTATTTTTTTTTTCCAATCCAGGAGACAGAAGAGGGAGAAACTTCATTAGACTATTTTAATTACAACTCTTTTACAGTATCTTATCACTTCTATCAGAATATTAGCTATCAAATGCAATGGATAGAATAAGAAGAGGAAAAAAAATTGTAACAACATTTAAAAATTATTTTGAAAAGAAAATGAGGTCATGCCATGGATTGTAACTAATAGCTATTTTTATTTCTTTATAGAAATCTCTACTGCCAGCCATTGTTTATTGATTTGCCTCAGAAAACTGTAGTAGAAGAGCAGTCCAATAAAAAGAGTGTTTGCATAAAGTAATCTGGCTTTGAGTCCTCATTTTCTGTATGTAATATATGAATGAGGCAGAAAATTTCACTCATGAGGAGCTTTATGGCAATAAACACATGACAGTGACCAGCCCAGGTGTTATGGTTGAAGGCTGCAAATAGAGAACCACTTAGTAAAAAAAGACAATATTAATCCAGACATTTTCAGCTAAATGTGTTTATGCAATAGGATGATTAAGCAAAACAAAAAACATAGTCTTTTTTTTTTCTTTGTTGTTGTTTGTTAGGTTTGTGTGTGTGTGTGTGTTTGCGTATGTGTGTGCAATTTTGTTTGTTTGTTTTCTTCAAATTTCCTTGGGATGATTTTCTGAGATGTGAAATAGGATTAAGAAACAGTGGCACCACTCACGATAACTCCTGTGGTTAGAGGACTCTTTTAGAGTGCTAACCATACATGTTTAAGTCTCTGCTCTAATTCTTGCCTCTGTAAGAAAAACGCATATCTTCTTCTGGTACATAGAGAAGAAAAAATACTCCAAATTCACAAGGCAAGATTACTTTCTTCTTTTCTAAAAATTTCTGAGGCCTCCTCTCAGGCTCCTCTTCACTGGGCTGAACAAACCAAGGGACCTCAGCCGCTTCTCATACGTCTTGCTCTCCAGACCCTTTACCATCTTTGTTGCCCTCCTTTGGACATCCTCTAATAGTTTTATATACTTTTTATATTGTAGCACCCAAAACTGCACTCAGTACTCAAGGTGAGGCTTCACCAGCCCAGAGCAGAGCGGGACAATACCTTCCGTTACCAGTCAGCAGGCCTGTGCCCCTCCTGGCTGCTCTAACTCACTGTAGCCAGAAGATATACTCTTCTGTGGATGAAAGAAAGCATGACATCCAGATTCATGGAACTATAAATTAGCCTATTCCGAGATATCAACAGAAGTATAAGAAAAAAAGCTGTGGCCATGAATATTATAAACAGTGTACTAGAGTCTACTGTAAATATGAGCTTCACTCTTCAATAGCTTCTTTCCTCATCTCTGCAGATGGTGATTTGCTATGTGTTTTACTTTTATTGTCACAGATTTATGCAGTGCTACTGGTCTTTTCCAGGCACTTGAAATCACACCATAGAAGACTCTGATTTTCTTTTTTATCTTACATAATGACTTTTAATTCTGAAGCAAGCTAACAAGTATGCAGAAGGCAAAGATTCACAAGGTACTGCTCTGATCCTTCAGGCAACATCTCAAGAGCTGAGCAAACCTCTTTCTCGCATTTGGAATCAATAATAAGTCACTTACTACTGTTGGTCAGCAGTGGCTTGTGAGCACTTGCCACTGAGCAAGTTTAAGGTGTCGGTACACAAAGAGCTCTGGGTGACTGTGCATGAAACCTTCCTTTCACTGCCTGGGAAGTTTAACTCCTTGAGACACAGTGGTCCCTGACATACAATAGATAGACTTTAAGTAAATATGTTTTAATTTGCAGATCTGACTAGAAAATAAGAAAGATAAATCTTTCAGTTGAAGCCGTTAATGATGACCCACTGTCAATGACTCCCCAGGGAGAAAGAACACAATTGCTGCTTTCATACAGTTGATGTCTGTTGTTTTATTTTAAATGTACTCCTTATATCTAAGGAACTTGAAGTTATTTTTCCCAGATTTTTCAAGGCTACCTAACTCCCAATTATCTCATTTATTAATGACTGTGATTCTTTTATAAATAATTTAATCTATTTGCAGGTGTGCTTACCCATGCTACCATGGACCTGACAAACCACAGTATGATTCCTCTCCAGTTATGTGTAAGACAAAATGCCATGAAAGGGACAAAACAGTCTTGATTTAAATGTATGTGTGAGAGTATATTTTTTCACCATTTCTACATCTATTATGCTCCTGATAGAACGTATTACTTCATTTTTACTGAGAAACAGAGAAATTCAAAGAAGTCTTGAGATACTGCAGTTCCATCTAACAGCTGGAAGCTCATCCTTATATTTTCACATGTATTTCCTGCAAACCCTTTTACTTAAAAAAAAAATAATCTTTTGCAAAGGAAATAGACAGATGTTCTGCATACTTGCAGTAAATCATCAGCTGCTAAACTTCTATGTTATGAATAAATCCCGTGTGCCTTTGCCCTGATATTTTTCACTCCTAGTTAGGGTAGCACGTGAAGCTTCTCAAAGAATTTGTAAATGACAATATCATTAAAAAAACTCAGCTTTTACCAAATCACAGTGTCATGCTCAACCTTGAAAAGTGCTAAGTTCCCTTTTGAGTTATATCTCTGTTATCGCAAGTGAATTTTCAATTTCAAAATAATTTCAAAATTGATTTTTGCAGGAACAAAGGAGACCTAGTCTTGGATTCACAAACACCCTGCATGTTGTCTAAGTGCTGGTCTTCAGTTTGATGGATTTTTTTTCCCCAGTTATCTTACTGACAGCAAAGACAAACCAACTGACAGCACTGTTTCATCCAAGGTATGATTGTTAGAGCTAACTAATTTTCTAAGCCATGCAAAATGAAAAAACGACAAAAGACATAAAATGTAGCAGAATAATTTTAGCACTAGGCATTATTTCAGTAGGGTTTTCTTCGTTTGGTGTTTACCTTAATATAAAAGAAACAAGACTTTCTTTACGAATTTTGTGAGGTTGAGAATATTTTGTTTAAATATTTAGTTCATGTATTGCCTAGAAGTTTGCTGAAAGCATATTTAATTTGTGTAATGACTTTATGATCAAACAATTTTGCATTAAATGATTTTTTCCAAATGCTTTCTATTTAAATTATTGTGAAATTATTGCAGAATATAAAATCAAGTACATCTAAAATCTATTTCAAATTGTTACAAGCCAGAGAAGTAATTGATCTAACAAATAATGGAGAATTGTCCAAACAGAATGATGCCTTTTGTTGAATAAGCCATGGGGTGTTTTCATCTTGATTGGTGAACTGAGTTGGACAACTTACAGTTAGATAGAGAAATACTAGTTATACAGAATTTCATAATGCAGTAAATATGAAATCCACCACTGGAGAAACACGTCTTTACACACAGTGAAAACCTCAGAGATATTGTTCAGCTAACTTCACTGGTTCCAGTTCTACCCAAAATTCTAGGATCTGATTGTTTAACAGGTCATTATGTTTAACATAAATCCAGATAAAACAAAAACAAAACAAAACAGAACAACAACAACATCAACCCCACAAACTAATGTGCTTTTAGTTTTTATGGCTTGAATTTGATGTTAATATTTTCATGTAACATCTGAGTTTACGTACATGTTTTGACACCTTAAGCACCATTCATAATTCGATTAATTCAACACACGCAGTAGTTTAGCCTAAAAGTCTTTCCACCAAGCCATTGACACGAAAGATGGAATTTATGCTCCCACAGGAGCAATCTGTTTCTTGATGCACTGGATGCTTTGGAAACATTACTTCATTTCCTGTGCCATACAATACACATCTACTGTCATTATTGACGATCCTCCATTTTAAATTCTATTGCAAAAATTTTTATAGAAATCTTTCAAAAAAGGATTTAAGATTTGTGATACTTCCTTGATATGGATAATTTTTCATTTCTAAAGCTCATTCATATTTAGTGGTAGATCTTGTTCTCTTTGTATATAATATACTAAGCATCTTTTTCTGGTTTTGTTAGCTGCGGCTTTCTAATAAAAAAAAATATATGGTTTAGAAAGAGTGGAGTAATCATTTCTTTGCGATGCTGTGTGCTTTTTGATTTCTGTACTCGGCAGAAGATAGAACACAAGGCAAGGCAAAAGGCAAGGCAAGGCAATATCCCATATAAAATGTGTTTTTGCTATTTAATTTAGCTTATCATCAAGTGAATTAGTATAGCTAATGCATTGACTAGCTAGATAAGATTATACAGTCTCCAGACTTCAGCACCATTCATATCCTATCCTATGAGAGTTTTCTGTGCTTCCTTCTGGAAATGGAAGACAAATTAGGTAGCTATGCTTTATTTCTTCGAGACTGTTGTATCTCCATTTGTAAAAAGCACAATGTAATGCTGTAGCTAACATGTTATTAGAGACTCTGAGTGTGGGGACAGGGAAACCAGATGACTAAAAACACTGGAAATGGATTGGCTACTGCTAAGTTATTTATTTTATTTATTTATTTATTTATTTATTTTAAATCAAGTGCACTTGTTTACAGCATGGAAATACTCAGTATAAACACTGAATCCTTGAAATGAAGAAGCATACTTTACTCCTCTGCATCTTCATATTAGTAATGATCAATGTCCAGATGACGCAAGCTGGAGGAATCGTTATTCATGGTAGAGAGCTCAGGCTATAGCTGAAGATGAAGGTGAGATGGTACCCAGTAATGTTTTCAGTGGAATTATTTCTGTGACACAACGTGCTCTCAACAGAAAAACTCATAGAAGTGCAGAAAGGAAATCAAAGGAGCCCTCCTGCATCACTCTCTTTTGCAGAGGAGCATACACGTTAATTTGCATCCTCATGTAGGGGAGTCTGCCTTTACACTGGCAATCTGCAGAAGAGAGTGTGGTCAGTGACAAGTTTCACAGCATTGTTTAAGTTAACCGATGCTGTGCTTTTGGTGTCTGCTTGGATCCAAGCACTTTAGCTTATTGATATTATTCATACAAAATGGGGTGTGACAATAGCATGTGGATGTGGGCATGTGATGTCTTTAGAGAATCACTGTCATCTCCAGGTCTGAGCATCTTTCCCTACTCAACCAGTTTTCCAAGAGATGTGTGAACACCTTCCTGAGTTTGTACATCCCTATCATTTCCTATTCCATTCTCTCTCCTGAACTTTTCTTTTTTGTCATGCTTACAAAAATAAATAATTAAATAATATTAACAATAATAGCACCACCAACAAGCAAACTAACAAACAAACAAACAACAGCTTGACAGGAATGGGGTAATCACTGCTTTTGTCCAATGTGTCTCCTGGCAAACAGTAAGGAGTGTTGCTGTTTTCCAAGGGTATTCTCATAGCTGTTTAAATGTGCTGTGTACAGTTAGAGACCTGGCCACTGGAAGTTTCCTGCAAAATTGGTGTTAGGTGAAAGCTCCAGCATAAGATGATAGTGTTGTGTATTACTTGTAAGCTGGCTTTTGGAGACTTTCCTTTTCTTTAGGGTTATTAGGGAAAATTAATATGTTAGCCTCTTTAACATCTGTGAAGTTAAACAGCATGAATACTCCATCTTCATTTCCTTAAATCCCATTGTACTGGGTTGGGCTGGGATGTTAACTTTCCCTGCAGCAGCCCATACAGTGCTGTACTCTGCACTCGTAGCTAAAACAGCAATGGTATCACACCAGTGTTGTGTCTGCTGCTGAGCAGTGCTGGCACAGCATCAGGACTCTCCCTAATTCCCCTAGGGGTAGGCAAAGATATGAGAAAAGAAACATCACCAGGGCAGCTGACCTGAACCAAACAAAGGGATATTCCATACCATATGATGTCACACTCAGCAATAAAAGGTGGAAAAAGGAGGAAGAGTGGAGGGGTGGGCTCTCGTTGTGAAAATGTCTGTCCTCCTCCCGAACACCGGCTACGTGCGTTGAGGCCCTACTTCAAGGACGTGGCCAAGCATCACTCATTTGTGGGAAGCAGAGAGTAATTTCTTTCCTCTGCACTTCCATAGCCTTTGCTTGTTTCGCTTAGTTTTCCCTTTCCCCCTCCCTTTTCCCCTTTCCTTTTTCCCCTTTAGTTAAATTGTTAATTGTTTAGTTAAATTTTTTAGTTAAATTGTTTAATTAATAATAATCTTTCCTTAATAATTATTTTTTTCCTTTAATTAAATCATCCCTATCTCAACCCGTGAGTTGTTCTTTCCTTTACTTCTTCCCCTCCTCATCTAAGGAGGGGGAGGGAGAGAGCAGTTGTGGTGTTCCGCTGCCTAGCACGGTAAAACCACCACACCCATGTGTCTTTGCACCCACACATTCCCTTTTGTCTTATAGTGGGATAGTAAGTCACATGAAAAAGAATATATTCTCTCTTTTGTTTACATCACCCTGAATATATGAGATATTAGTGCACGAACAGGGTTTATAAATATTGAGATTTTATATGAAGTTAATACTTTCTAAAAACCAGTGTCATGGGAGGGTCTCAAAGCCCACGCTTTGGTAAGAAAATAGGATGAGATTTATCTTGGGCCATTTTAGTAAATGTTTTACAATGTTGGTTAGAAATTTAAAATTAGAACAATAATTTAATAGTTGTTAAGCCTGATAGTGAGTTTACTGCTGACTATACAGCTATAACAAATCACTTCAGCACTTTATCTTGTGTGGTGGAGTGGCAATGACCCAATGTGAAAAATTAGCTGTATTGGTGGAGTGTCTGGATACTCCCTACTGAGGTTTTTGAAGATGATTTTTTTTTTTTCCAGGGACTTTCAACTAGAAAGGCAAAAGGCAACTGTAAAGACTGAGTCCTAGTTCAGCCAGCCACAACTCTCTCTTCACACTCCTTGCCTTTCCTCCCATCTTTCTGTCCTTTACTTCTTCTCCCTCTCTTCTCTACCATCTCCTCATAAATAAAGGCAAAGCTGTAGTTGTATTGTAGAGGACAAGCAATGAAGATTTAAAGCCTACATGTTTGGAACAAGATTATTCAGTTCAGCTAGGACAGGTACAATAATCTATAAATATATATTTTATTAAGATCATATAGGACACATACTATTATATACTGACATATAGATTTCAGTATGTGCTAAATGTGCATCAATGTATGGAAGGGTGGTAACCTTGTGCGTTCTTTCTCTTGGAGATTATTAAGGACTTAAGGGTTTTTATACAAGACATATGTTTATGTCATAGGCACTGATGCAGTTGCCTGACAGTGCTACAGGTTTTTCAGTTTTCACTCATAATTAAAAGCATGCTTCTTCACAGAAGTTAAAAGACACAAGCCTGACAGTTAGGCATTCAGGATACACTGAAGAGGAAAACAAAATTGAAAAAAGCAATTCAGAATCATGATCTCAGTGAAAACTGAAATGGGCAACCTCTTTAACAGACCTGGGACTTGGTTTTGTCACATGCCAGTTGAAGATGAGGCCACCATTAACACCCTAGTCTGAGCACCCTAATTTGAAAGAGGTCACTTAGTCTTTGCTTGTTTCCCTGCCATAACATGAGCAACAACAAAGTTTAAGTGTATTGAGCTCATCTTTTGCCTGCTGCAACAACCTTCTCTTTGTTTCCCCTAACTTTGCAGACAACCTTCTTGATCCAGAAAAAAAAAAGGGGCACCTGAAACAACAGTTCACCTGTATGTTCTGTTTTCCGGAGTACTTTTCAGGTTCGTTGTTCTGAGGCTGCAAATTAAGTATATGTTCATGCAAAGTGTCATCCAAAAGCGTTGCTAAAATTCTTTTTATTAATCATGGTATTTACATGGAACAGGCTGCCCAGGGAAGTGGTAGAGTTGCCATCCCTGGATGTATTTAAGAGATATGTGGGTGTGACATTTAGGGACATGGTTTAGTGGTGGCCTGTGTATTGTTAGTTTGTATGGTTGGAGCTGATGATTTTAAGGGCCTTTCCAACCTAAATTATTGTATGATTCTTTGATTAGTCTTAGTCTGCTGCTTCAATATATTTTATGGCCCGTTATATCTTTCACTAGCCATTAATTTCTACTTCAGTACAACTAATTGCTTGAAAGAGCGTTTAGTCTTTATTTGAAGGCTGTTATTTTGAAGTTCAGTTTGATCACCAAGGATCCAACTGCTTCTTGCTTTTCACTTTGAGAGAATTGTACAAAAGTAACATTTCTATTAAGACTAAAACGAAACATGAATATATTTATCACGGTGCCATGCAGATTTTCCTGTAGGAATGCCATGAGGAGTAAAATCCCAGAGTATTTTAAGTATTTCCTTATGAAGAAAGTGTTGCAACTGAAGTCTTTCACACTCTGCCTTCTAAAAACACATCCTCTGCCATCTATCCACAGCGCTACAATTATTTCAGGCTATGTCTTCAGAACTCAGGCTAACTACTGTGATCTATTTCATAGCCATGAGAAATGCAGAAGTGTCCTCCTCATGCATAATAAGGTTGTTACTGTAAACTTTTCTTTGCCCATTGTTTCATTTGTTTCATGCCTTTTCTGTCTCTTTCCACTGATTCTGTCTTCGTCTCATAAAAAAATCTAAATGTTGGAGCTTTTAGAGACCTTGCATGGCATGCCCCTACCTTGTCTGTTGGCTGGTACTTGGTTAGCTGATGGTGTTACCTGGTCAGTCTGTGACTGTGGCCTCCTTTGCCTTCAGAGAAGCCTTCCATGCCTCCAGTCACAATATTATTGATTCAGACACAAGTGAAAAAAACTTTCTTCAATTACTTTCTTCCATGCCCCCTTAAAATTCTATGTTTTTGAAGTCTGAAAAATATATAAAGCTTTTGGAAACTGGGTTTCTGGAAATTTAAGGCCATATTTTCAGAATCCAGATCACTTAACCTGCCGCCCATATCAGCTAATCACTTCATCTGCCACCCTCTGCTAATCATCTGGTTTTCATCCTCATGTTAGACCATGTTGTCCTTTCAGTGATTATGTCAATACCTCTGCTTTTTTTTAATTTTTTTTCCTCACAGCATCTACTGCACTGGAGCCTTTTACAGGACACAAATGATGATAATCTTTCATATGTATAAGTAGTTTTTTTAGAGGCTTGTAAGCAGTATTTTCATGGATAAATCAAAAAGTAGATCCATAATCTGTTCAATCCAGAAATCAGAGGTTTTTACTGTATTGGGAATTAGATTGGAAACTGTGGAGAAACTTTTGGTTTCAGTTTTATTTATTTATTTATTTATTTATTTTTTCATATTATCGCACAGAAACACCCAGGTTCACAATGAATGAAAATAAATACGAGGGTGAAAGATAACAATCTGTTAAAGTTTATCAGGGCTGTATACCCAAGTTACAGTGGAGGACGCTCAGCAGTATTACTTTAAGCAGAAATACCAACTTTACATTAGAATCACACTGAAATCTAAATGTGCCCTGACGTTTCAGAAGTGTTCACCCTAGGTGAAAATTTGCACTTCTGAAACCCATCCTTTTTCACTATGACCCCAAATGGATATTCAACAGCTTGAACCTAGCAACTTATGTTTTTAAGTTTTCTAAAGCTATACAAATAATCTCTATAGTAATATTTTTAAAACGTCAGAAATCTTAGATATTTTTGTTTCTTCTTTGCTCACACCACTTGTTAGCACAACTCACTGTACAATTTTTCTAGTAGTGACACTTGGAGAGCAGAATGTTAATTTATGAGCTATGCTACATAAGCCCCATAAGGCTTAGAGTTATGATTACAATTTATCATACCAGAGATGAGCATTTTAACAAAGCAGTGCTCATCTGTGTGCTTTTGGAATTTTTTGCGTGTACAATCTTTGTTTTTTCTGCAATCCAGATTTATGATTTACTTGCTCATATGGCAATCTAAGACAATTTTCTCACTGCATTTAACAATTGCAAGATTTCTGTAAGAAAAAAGAAGAATCTATACCCAACAATTAACATTTGTCTCTCTCTCTATTTTCTTTCCTGGTAGAATATTATCCTCCTGGACTTTTTTATTTTCCTTTTTTTTTTTTTTGGTCTCCTTTGATTTCAGTAGCTATTTGGACAATATATGTTTCCCAGGACAAGAAACAAACCTACAACAGATGTTATAATGTGCACACAGTGAAGTCTCGTGTTTCATTCTGAAGAGGAAAATACATTACTCTTGTGTGAAATGAGCCTTAGGTTTTAGCTCAGTTGTGCTTTTTCCAAGATACATGAGACATTCCCCCTTACTCTTCCACTGCATTTATGCCTTTCATATATTACCAGGTGGTAGCAGAAGAATCAAAGCAAGATTTCATCCCACTGCAATACTTGCACAACATCTTTCTGCTCCCATGCATACTAGCAGAGAATGCTGAGGCTTGGGATTTGCCAGGTCTGTGTAAACCATCCTGAAGGACTTGGCCTTAAGAGGATCCATAGTATATCCTACTTGTATCATACCTGTAGGCAGCCTCTGAACAACAAGGACAGGATGGACATCCTGCTTCAGTGACTGCAAGAGCATCCTCTGTGCCTTCTGGTGACATGTAACTCTCCTTAGCTGTCTGGCTAGGAAACTTAGCAAAAACAGAGTTCCTGCTTAGAATCACCCCACCGGGCCACTTTCTGCTCTGCCATAGATCCCAGGGAGAAAATCTGCTGGCTACACTATGTGCCACTGGCATCCTGACTGAGGGAAAAATATCTTCAGCCCTTTTGACTAGAACAATTTATACAGAAAAGAATGAGCAATGTCCTTGGTGGTGCAACTGATTACTAAAGCTTGTGCTCTATCCTCAGTCATTGCAGCAGGAAAAAAAGAGCTAACGTACCTCCTAGAAAAATGTTGGTGTTTAGAAAAGAAATCTCTGAAAAGCCTGTAAGGGTTATCAGAGAAACTGACTAGTGAAAGGCTTTTCAAGGGCTGTTTTTTAGATACATAAAACAAGCAAGGATGTGGTAAAGAGGCAAACATATAGATAGCTATACAGAGTTCCTCCCAACACTTCAGTCTTTATCAAGGATCTAGAAATAAAAGGCTGTGTCTAAACCAGAAAAGTAAGTACATTTGGAAACATCCTTGTAGACTTACATAACCTGGCATGCAACAGACCATGGCTGACGATAACGAACTCTCGTTGTGTGCAGGCCAAGATGGTTGCATGGAAACTGTCAATTAGCAATAGTCCCCGGACCTTCCTTGCTGCCATAGCGTGGCCAGTGGCTCTGGCCATGGTAACCTGGTGGTTAGCAGAGGCTGAAGCCATGCCAGGGAACGACCTAATAAATCACTCATATTGCCAGTTGTTTTTCAGTATCCAGGAGTCATCCCAGGCACTGATTAATGTACAAATAAAGACAAAAACTTAATTTTCAAAATTATGTTAACAATAAATTAACAATAAATACTTTGAATTGTAATCAGAAACAACATGCTCATATTTGTCTGTTTATTTCCCTGAAAATATTAGAAATACCAAGCAGATGCCATTTATTCAGATTTGGCTGAATCCCCTGTACAGGAGGGAAGATGTTGGTTCACCCTGCAGACCTTGCATCAGGACAGGGAGGAGGGTGCACTTCTGCAGAGCAGCCTGCCTCTTCTAATTCTTCCTCCTGTTCCCTCATAGGAGATGCTTCTTTTTCCCTGACTAAATGAGATGACATTTTCTGAAGAAAAGAAACACATGAAATTGTTTCTTCCTGATCACAGGGTGTCCTGGTTCCAGTTAGGACAGAGTTAATTTTTCCTCATAGTAGCTGGTAGGGTGCTATGTTTTGGATTAGGATGAGAAGAGCGCTGATAACATGCTGATGTTTTAATTGTTGCAGAGCAGTGTTTACACCAGGCCAAGGACTTTTCAGCTTCTCGCTCTGTCCTGCCAGCGAGCAGGCTGGGGGTGCAGCAGGAGCTGGGAGGGGACAGACCCAGGACAGCTGACCCAAACTGGCCAAAGGGGTATTCCATACCGTCTGACGTCATGCTAAACAATATATAGGGGTGGCTGGCCGGGGTGGGGGGCCGGCTGCTCGGGAATAGGCTGGGCATCGGTCAGCGGGTGGTGAGCAATTGCATTGTGCATCACTTGTTTCTTACACATTATTATTATTAATACTATTATCATTATCACTATTATTATTATTGTTATTATTATATTCCTGTCTTAATAAACTGTCTTTATCTCAACTCACAGGCTTCACTTTCCCGTTTCTCTCCCCCATCCCAGAGAGGGAGGGGGGAGGGTGAGCGAACGGCTGTGTGGTGTTTAGCTGCCAGCCGGGTTAAACCACAGCACAGGGGCAACAAATACCATCGAGGTTTGGCTGTCTGATTTAGCCATAGTGCCTGTGATCTTGTCATCTGATCCAGAGACCTTCTCTTCCCCTTGAGGGTGCTGAATACAGTTGTCTACTATTTGATAGGCAAGGGCCAGGCCTAAGCACAGAGTGGCAAGCTGTAACTCTGGCATTGCCAGGGTCAAGGCATATTTCTTTCAAATGTTCTATCAATTTTTTAGGTTTTCACAGGGTTAGGGGAGAAGTTCAAAACCATCAGAGGAGACAACTATTAGAGGTACTTTGCCACCCACCACCCCACTGCCGTGGGGCAGATTCCTGGGTGGTATTCTTAACTAATTTTTTAACCTTAGAAAAACAAAACAAAACAAAACAATTCACAACACAACAAAACAACAGAAACACATTCTGAAGACCTAGCAATAGAAGTATGTTGGTTACCCAAAGATTTTCTAAGTACTCAAAAGATATTTTAACTAGCCCACAGGGAAAGAGGGAGGAGGTACCATTCCTTATATCTTCTACCAATTGGCTCCCAGAGTAGAAAAGGAAGAAAATGTATTTATTAATAGTATCCAAGAGATCGTTCCCAAATTACAGAGATGATAGCAATGCAGGGCCCAAATACCAAATTAGGCTCAAGACCAGTGCTTCACAGCACAGTGAACCAAAAAAGCCAAACACAGCATTTAACAAACTCTCAGATCTGATGTACAGTAAAAGAGAGAACATGGCATGGATCTCAGATGGGGGTTGAGTGGCTTTTAATAGCTGTGGGATCACCAGCTTTCTCAACGAATGTAGCTGAGTTTTATAGTTGTTACCCTAAAATCCTGAAAGATATAATACTGTTGCTATCTCTTTTGATTTTCTGTGAGCTCCATAACAGGATCACATTGATTACGTTCTGTTGGATGGTTCTGTAAATCTGCAGAAAGATGAAGGCTTCTGTTTTTGTTTTATTTTGTATTAAATTTACCATCATATTTCAGAGCTATATACAAGTAGTAAACATATTTTATGGATTTGTTTGTTTGTTTGTCTTTAGCATCTACATAGCTTCTTGGGTGCAAGCAAGGGAAGGCTGGTAAAATTTTGCAGCTCATTCATCCCCTGTCCTGTCTCCACTAGCATCCTCTGCTGCTGCGTGTATCCAAAGGGCTGCCTGAGGAGTTAGCAGCTGTGTAGCCTCCTCTCCTTACCTCCTCTAACTCATGCTGTGGCTCCCATCAGGCTTCATCGTAGACTGAGGTGTTCAGGTCTTGTCTGAAGCTCACTGAAGCAGCAGTAGTCAATTACACATCCTCCAAAACTTCTGAAAGAACTTTCCATCCTGAAACCTCTTGTGGAATCTACTTGTCTTAAACTAGACTTCACAATGTCATTGCTTCTGTATTTTGCTCTCTTTCAACACTGGTGCTTGGTGACATTCTAACAGAGTGCATTTTAACATAAATACAGAGGTGTCTATGGCCTTATATGTAAATATTCTCTGAAGTGATGTGGCTGATGTGTGTGGTCTATGCAGAGCATTTTGAACTGAAGTTTAGATGCAGTAAGAAATACTAGGCTGATGGAGGAGCTGTTTCTCAGTTCATATCATTGCAGTTGCGACTGACGCAGAATCATACTAAATGATCCTACATCCACACTAGATCTTCTCTACATCTCTACATCAAATCAAAGGAATAATTTCAATAGGTTTTAAAGAACTCGGCATCCTAAAGCTATATTCCAATTAATTATATTTCATATATATATGGTTATATGTAAAATGTGCTCACACATACAAATTTTGGGGTGGGTTGTATAGGGGAGCATGTATATGGGCACACATGTACAAATGCATATCCACAATATTATTTGTAGTTGTCTGTGCATCCTTTCTTTTCATTAGAAAGTTAAAAAATAAAGTCCTTGGGTTGTCCCTACTGCTGACTCTGTGCATGTTAATAAGTGAAGGAGAGACAAACTCAATATTGCTATCAAGATAGTGATGAGCTACTCTGTACTGATTTCTCTTTGATCTGCTAAAGAGCCCATGCTGAAAATTAGCTGCAGATATTAGCAGAATTCTCACAGAATACCCAGTTGTCATAGGACCTTAATTGTTGATAGCAAAAAGAAAATGAATTATATTTTCCTGCAGATAATGACTTAAGGACTTTGTCTAGTTTATAGCACAAGTTAAGCCTCTTTGTGTTTGAACTGAATCATTCTGAGAAAATTTAGTCCGTCATTCAAATTTGTAAACTCACGTCTGCAGAAATTTTTTATTTAGGTTGCTTAGTTATCCTCCAGAGAAAAGATTAACACTCAATGGTAGCTACAGCTGCTTTTAAAGCCAGCTCAAGCATATCCTTCCTGCTGGTACCCTAGAAATAATGTACTTCGTCTTGCTGTGCGTTGTCTGATATCACCTTTGCCTTTTCAACCTCAGAGAATAACCCAATTCCTTATATTTTAGATTAAATCCCACAGATACTATGGGCCTTACTCTGGGAAGTAGAAAGTCTCAAGTCTTTATTTCACACATTAGGTGGCTGGAATAACAAAAATCAGTCTGACCCTATTGCAAGGCCCTGAAAGCAGTCGTTTGGAAAATTCTTTTGAGCAAAATGGGACATTTGCAGAAAATGGCATAAAAGGGGACAGAATTTTAAACACAAACTAAAGGGGCTAATAAACCTGGAGGACAGAGAGAAAAATGAAAAATGACTTGGGTTTTTCCAGCTGCATGTAACCTTAACTTTTTAAGAACATATTCAATTAAGTTCTAATAACATTATTTCTGACTTCCAGATAAGCTTGAGTTCAAATGCTCTCTAAAGAGGAATAGTTTTCAGCTGTAGCTACAGTTAAATGCACATTACTAAATGTTCTGGTGAATCACATTATTAAATGTTGGTGAAAGTGGCATTGACATGAAACTGACATTCTGGGTGTGGGAGTTCCTGTAACAAGGGAAGAAAGAAAGGAAGGAATCAGCAGTAATAATACGATGAAATGAGAAGGGAAACTGACCTATTTGCCCAGCTACTTTTTGTGGTTGGCACAAACTTAAATCATGTAACTTCTCTGAATTTCACCCAGAATATCTCTGCTCACAGTAGACTGTTCAATTTTTTTTGCCTTGTCTGGCTTATGGACCACTCAGTTGAGGTATGCTGTTGTGGAGGAGTCAGAAACCTGGCCTGGCTTATATCCCACATGAGGAAAGGAAGGGTAGAGATCTGCACGTGGGTTGGTGCGGGGAGAAAGAAAGTTTGTGCTGCGTATGCCTTGCTAGTCACTGTGGCATACGAACAGCATTCCACTGTTTCCCTGCTCACTCTCAACTATTGATCTGCACTAAAAAGTGGAATGCATGTTAGGGACACACATGTAACAAAAACTTCACAAAATGCAGACGGGGAGGGTGTGTGAGATGTTTGTTCACCCTCCTGTTTGCTAACACCCGTGAGCACATTGCCTTTCTCAGCACGCATGGTGGGACACCTTGCACTTCTCTGAATCCACAACACTTGCACAAGAGCACTGCTTGCGTACGGTGCTTGAGCGTCGAGAAGGTGGGCAGGTGAGAACACACAGTGGGATAGGGGAAACTGGATCCCTACTTCAGCTCTCTGAGGCACGATGGATTATCCAGCTTTTCTGCTATCAAAATATATCACATTTTACAAGATTCTATTAGTATAATAAGGCTTCACTCATTGTGCCCCTTGACAGGGTATTTGCAACAACCTTCTTCTGAATGCCAAATTCATTTTGACTCACGTCATGTCTATTTAATTTTAACCTTGTCTCCCCTGAGGGAAGCTCCATCTTTATGGGAATAACTGAGAAGACAGAGCTGTAAAAAAAGCAATGAAGCGCCCATCAGGAACCCAGACTTAAAGTATTTGAGGGGTTTCCCAGCCGTATTGCAAGCAAATACACAAGTAAACAAAACCAGCATTCATTTAAATACGCTGGTGTTAGAGAGAGAATTGATTATTTTGCACAGTGGTGAACTCGCACAAGGTGAGCAGCTGCTCAGAGCAGCAGACGTGTGCGTGCTATCCCTGGCTCTTGCACTCCTTTGCTTCTCACATGAGCTGTGGTCCTTCATCCTGGAGGATATCAGTTCAGGTTTACAGGTCTGGATGAGAAGCCCTGACCAACTTCTGCTACTGCTATAGCCTCATAACCAGTGGTATCTTTGGCCTCATAAACTAAGTAATGTGTTTCCTCACCCATAGGCTGAAATGTCTCATAATTATTAATCAGGAAATCTTTTCACAGCCACTTGCGCTGACAATTATTTTTCTTACAGAACTGTTGGGGAATAGTTGATATGAATCGTGTGACTTTCTATTGGCACTTTTGTGCTTTTGCAGTTAGAATACCCCCAGTCTGCAAAACATGAAGGGTTGAAAACAACTGCCAGCTCTGTGATTGTTCCTCTATTATACAGATACAGTAAGTTATGGGTACTGGAAATTAAAACAGCATCTCTAGCTGATGGTTTGTTCTGTTTCCTATGCAGTGATATGGGAAGAGTGCTAAAAGAGCAATAATTCCCTTTACATGTTACCATTGACAGGCCCTGACCACTATTTAAAGGAAAAGAAAAGAGGGCTGTAATCTAACCAGACATTTATCACATAACTTTTTCTGAAGTCCTCTGACTCTGCACATACAAAATAGGCATTAACATGTCCAGAAATGGAAGCGTATGAGAAGAGGAGAATACTGATCCTCCAAATGCTGCCACAGAAAGAACCTAACTACATGATATGCAAACAATCAAGAAGCAAACGTTCATTTATAAAAAAAAAAGCTGGTCACAACAAGTGAACAAAATCAATTTATTTTCATTCTATAGATCATGTTCCTTTATGTATTTTTTCTTTTGCTTTTCAGTATTTTGAAAGAAAAATACTGATATATATATATATATAAATTAAGATAAATATTTAGTATTTTGTTCAAGATTTCAAGGTTTATGTTCGAAATTTATTTTGGAAAGGCATAAAGTAGAAATTGGCATTTCTTTCCTATCTCTATATTTAGTGTATTTAAATAGACATATTTAATATTTTATATTTTTAAAGAAGTCAACTAGAAATAGTTTAAATATTTAAAAACTATAAAATAACACTTTTTGCAACTGAAATGAATGACAACAGTATTGCCAATGGTTTGTTTAGATATTGTTTGAAAATTAGTCCATTGAAAAATCCAGCTGCTGATGGAAGAGTTTAAGTGAATCAGACTTGACTTTTCTCTTATTCATTACTCTTCAGTTAACTTACTCTTCTTTAACAGGTGATCTTAAATTGTGAACACTTCACAGCAAGAGCCAATGTCTTCAGTGCTGTGCAAACATCTGCTTGGGAGAAGGTACAAGACTAAGTAAGAAAAATCAGGGATGGCCTTTACTGGGAGCTAAGTGGATTTCCCAAAGAGGCACAATCATTCCGATCAGAGGATGATGTGTAATTGTGCAGCTGACACACTTGGGTTGCTGGAGGATCCTGCCCTGATGATGGTCCTTCTGGGGCTGATACTATTCATGTCCATTTGGGAGACAAAGCCAAAGCACCTTGATTTTGATGAGTTTTAGGTTGGACCTTGGCCGCCAAGAACTATCTGACTGTCTGGGGACCACGAGCAAATGGGCAGCATCCCTCCCCATTAAGAAATGAAAGTTCAGGAAATCGCATGTTGCTTCAGGCTGATGTAAAGAAAGTATTAGACTGTTGAAGGACATCAGGTAATGGGAACAGACCTTGGTGAGTATGTTTCTTGGAAGACCAGGGTTCTTTCAAAGCTGTCAAATCCTTTACTTATCACACTTTTCCTCAATATTTAATGATACTGTAATTGCTTAGATCCCTGGGATCTGTTGCTACCAGACCTGCCTCTTGTCAGGCAGAGGACGCAATTTTGTCAGTGCTTTGTTCACTGCCTTTCAAACACCAGTGTCAGTGTCATTACCCAGATCCCTTTTCACCTCAGCCTGTTTTTCCACACAGCTGCATCACACTGCATCTGCCAGATGTAAAATGGTCGTGTTTCAGTACTGTGTAACAAACTGCATAACAGATCTGCATACATCACAAAGCAATTTTTCCTAAAAGAAAATGTCCTTTTCTTCAGGGAAAGCATTGCTGGACATATGATAAGCCTTGAAAAGCAAAACAGTTAGCTGTTAGGGAATGCAGGAAGTTCAGCTGTATACATGGGATTTCATTTTCCTTCCTGAGTTTTCTGTATGATATATTATCTTTTACCAACTATTTTAATGTGTGCATCCATACCTTCATAATTAACTCAGTTCTTGGATACTATAGTAATGAAGCCTGACTGTCATTTATCTTCAGGTAGTTTTTTTTCTTTTTTTGTTAAGAATGTCATAAGTAAAAATACTTTAGTAGAAATCATTTCCATCCCCACCCCACACAAACTTCTCCCTCCAGAAAAGGGGGAAAGGAGAAGAGCATCTGGTAAAATCTCAACACAACAACCACACACCTGGTGAGGGGTATGTAGCTGAGGTCCTTGCTTGATTTTGCTCAAAAACCTCCAAAAAATTCCTTAATCCTGGTGGTAGTGCTCCCAGCAGGCTACCTAATGTCTTGGAAAGGGAAAGGGAAAGGGAAAGGGAAAGGGAAAGGGAAAGGGAAAGGGAAAGGGAAAGGGAAAGGGAAAGGGAAAGGGAAAGGGAAAGGGAAAGGGAAAGGGAAAGGGAAAGGGAAGATCCTTAAGTGAAAACATTACTCAAAATCTCTCAAATAAATAAGGATAATTTATATCTGGAAATGATGACAAATTTATCATTAAAAGTATTGAATCCTCTGTTCCCCTCCATTGTTGGAAGATCCCATTAATTCCCTGTGACTCAAACGGCCTCCACCATGCAAAGTCCCTTGTGCACCATGGGAAAGTTCACATCTGAACAGAAGGAACAAGACGATTAAATATGAAGTCAGCAACAGTTCCAGAACAATTAAGCAGTTTTTCACTGTCATCTCATTACTTTTACCACAGTAATTGCATAATTAAAGCAAGATAGAATGTCTGACTTTTAACCAATTACATTTTAAAAGAATTGACTTCGATCAGATAAGATATCAAATTCTTATGAAATAATGATGAGGGTGGATGTTCTGCTTGTAATCTGTTAACTGATTTTTCTTTTCTTTTTTCCTCCTCTTTATAGTATTGGTTAAAAGTCTGCTTTTTAAATAGGATTCTTCTAATGGGTTTAAGGTATTTCATTTTTTTCCCCTCCTTCCTTGCAGTAATACAAACTGTGATTTATGTTAAAATGATCATTTGTGGCATTTTTTCTTCTCATGACTTTTTTTTTTTTAATTACCTAACATCCAGTAGGCATGTTTACTCTCTGCGAACAAGCTATGACCATTGCTGCATAGCACTGAATCAATGCTCCAAGGAGACAAGTGGCCCAGCCATGATGGTTCATACAAGCGAATTGCTATAAGAAGAAAGCGAAGCTCCAGTGGTTTGCACAGAGGAGCTGGTCAGATTCAGCTGCCCCTTCTCTTTATCAAAAATTTAGATGAAGAAGTTGGAGGGTCTGAAGTATCAACACTAAAGTACTTTAGGTCATGGATTCAAAGTATTCTAGTTTCATGCATTTTTTAAGCTTGAAAATCAAGACAACACAGTGCAAAAGTTTCCTGCAACAGAACTAGAAAAGTCACAGTTCTGTAAACTTGTTTTATAGATGGCATTCTGCAACAGAGTTTATCTTATTTTCTGGTTTAAAAATATCCCATATCTACACAAGTGACTGAATTATTGAAAAGAAAAAAAGATATATATTTTCTGTTCAGTTAATTAAAAGCATTTGTTCCTTATGATAATTAGAATATGATGCATTTTTTCAGCATCATCCATATTTATTTTAATAATAAGTTTAATTAAAATGCAAGGTATGTTTGATTTAATATTGTGCACTGGATCCACACCTATGTGTTTAATCAGAGAGTTCTCTGCATCAGAACAAATAATGAATCTTATGGAATACATGAAGTCCCCTCTTTTTTATTATTTATTTATTTTAAATAAAAAAGCCCTGCAATAGAGGATAAATGAAACTCTGCACTGAGGAGTCCTCAAACCAGGTACAGGATGCCAAAGACAGGCTCAAAAACAGGAGGTGGGGGGAAGGCATCCTGTCCTGATGACACAGCTTCTGATAACATTTCCCTAGCCCTGCTAGAGTGCTCCACCACACAAGTGCATGCTGCTGGCTTGGACGAGGTGGCTAGCAATAATTGCTGTCAAAAAGGAGAGTCTGCACAGCGGACAGAGAACAAAGCATGAGTGTGCCCTTGCTGACCCTGTTTGATAAGTCAAGATAGTCACGAAATATTATTTCAGGGGGAGGAACAAATACCAAATTATGGTAACAAATGAAGTTTTGTGTATATTTCACATAGATATTGTTCTGTTGTTGTTATTGTTGGTTTTCTGGTGGGAAACTTAAAAAAAAATCAAAAGCAAGTAGACAAAAATAACAAACAAATAAACAAACAGACTGAGAAACTGAAACATCTTACATATGAACACATCCATGTCCATTTCGAGTAAGGTCCCTTTCTTATGTTAATGGGAAGTTCACACATAGCCAAAACAGTTCCGCACATAAAAGAAATCATTGTATCAAGCTCAGATCATTACTCCCACTTTATAGGTGGGGAACGGTTATATTCAGATTAAATAACAGTCTCTGAAACACTTTGTGTAAGAGTGATAAAGCTGAATCTCATTTATTAGTTACCATTTTCCTTATAAATGAGTCTTTCCCCTTTTCTGCATACGCTGAAGGGCTTATTTCTCCAGAACGTTCTTGTCACTGGGCACCCCTTAAGAATCAAGAAAACCAGTTACCAAGGTGCCTGTTGAAAACCAGATGTCATTTGATCCATCTAATATGCATTACTGCTTCTTGCTAAGCAAAAAACAAACAACAACAACAACAAATTCCAAAGTAGGATTTTTTTTTCTTGTCACCTGAGAAAATATGATTTGATATGACTGCCATGATAGCAGAATGATTTGATATCACTGGGGGGATTTGCTAGTTGTCCTAAGGAGAAGATAAAAAGGCTCGCTACGAAAGTATTTTGACTGGTATTCCATCTTCATTTTTTTTTCTTTATTTTTAAACTATGGATCATAGTTTATCATTATTTGTCATACTTATAATTAAAAAAAAAATCACACAAAACACTTGTAGGTGGACAAAGTAATTTGTATGTGCTTATATAACTTTAATACCACAGGGAGGTGTGGATAAGAAGGAATGAAAGTTTTTGCTACATGATTTTTGGGTCACCTTCTTTCAGAATACTCAACCTGACCTCTCAAGTTAATAAGTATGTGTTTAATGTTAATCAAAAATATTTCATGTGATTGTACCCTATAACTACAAGCCAACTTGAGTGAAAGAGACAGGTTTTCTTCATTCAAGTTTCATGGGCAGATGATTTTTTTCTCAGTGTGCCAAAGGCAATGCAACACCTCCAGCCATGTCATTTCACCCCTTCCAGAAGCTTTTAACCTTATGAAATGGAGGCAAAGCTTCAAGAAAGTTTGCATTTAATATTTTTTTATTTGAAATTTACTTATTTAAACAAGTTTCACTCCCAAATTAGAATAGAAATAAATCACAGGATATGAATGTGAAATTTGTCTACTATGTGAGATCTTTATAGGAAACTTCTTTAAAAATCTCAGAAGTGCCAATCTGATGTCAGGATTTCTATTGTAACTGCTATTCATAATGAACACATAGTTCTCTCTTAGACTAGTCCTGCTGAAAGAAAGCCAGACAATAGAATCTGTGGGAATGATGTGAAAACAGTAGAATAAAAAAAAAAAAAAAAAAAAAGGAAAGAAAATTAAAAGCAGGATTTTAGGCAGCAATTGCAATAATCACACTAACTGTAAGAAGTTGAGTAGCACTGAAGTTAAACTGCTTTTATACATTTCTGGAACCAGAATAACTTAGTTGCATGCTTTGCTGTCATGTTTATTTCTTGATCTTACAAGAATGTATTTGATCTGATAGGTGGTGAGGATATTCATGACTGGCAGGATGCAATCATCAAGCAATGGAGGAGATCTGCCCTGTAGTGTAGGGGAAGGTTTTCCCTGAGGAGATTTTCTTTCTCTTCTTAGCTCAAAGTCTTCACTCCTAGGAGGCTGGATCTTGCTGTGTCTTGTGTAGGAGACTGTTTACCATGTTTTTCTCTTTTTTTTTTTCTTTTTTTTTTTTTTTTTTTCCAAAGCTGCTCTGATTCTCATTTGTCCTACCTCACATTAGAGATTTTAAAAGCACTGGGCTGTGCTTTGCTGGCAGAATGTATTGGATTAGTTCACCCCACATTTCTGCTCATTTTCTAGAGAAGGAATAGGGAACATTGCTGTTGCACACCCCTCTCTCTCCTCTTCTCACTGCTTACTCCCAGGTTGGTTTGCAGCACTGAGTGCAGAGCTGTCATTTGGCAAACAGCACATACTAACACTTGGGGTGATGGCCACAGGACCAAGTGGGTGCTGACCTTACCTAAACAGCATGCATCAGCCTTAGTGGCTCTGTGCTGGGTCAGCACATCCAGGAGATACAAGCAGTTGTAACTTAAGATCCCTTAACTTAGAGGGGTGAACATTCAAGTGGCTTTTCTTGTCCATGATAACTGTCATCTAAAGAGACATTTTTTTACTTAACTCTGATTTTGTTAGCAATCGAGTTCTGAAATCCTTCTACAGAGCAGGGTAAATTACTCTCATCTCACATTGTTTGTATACCTACCGTTTTAGTGGACAATTTCTTTTTTTGTTTTGTTTTGTTTTCAATAGCTCACATCACTCTCACATGAATTTAAAAAGCTTGTAAGTAAACATCTATCATTCTCTCCAGTAGCATTCAATCTTGTCAAAGTCTTACACATTTTCTTTCTGAGGTAGAACTTGAGGCTTCTTTCAGGAGTACAATTTTAAATAGAGACTATATATTTTAGAAATAAAAGTTGGTAGAAATAACTTAAAAGTTTTTACATCATAAAAATAGGTAGGCATCATGCAGACCAGTTTCATGTAAATGAAGAGTCAAGCCAATTTTGCAAACACTGTTGCTCATATTTAGGGAAACATGTTTGTATTGTTTAGCATGAGTAATTTGCAGATTTTTGTTTAATCTATTTGCAATAGTGATACACTTAATCTTCCTATTCACTGAATTGAATTGTCTCCATAATTTCTAATTTGAAATAGGCCATCCTCCACATAAATGAGGAAAAGGTTTGGATGAGTATCCATGGCTGCTGCTAATGCAAGGACTTCATTGAAAACTGAGAGTTCAGTTTTCATTCTGGACTGGGAGAGGCTGATGAGAAATTGCTGATGAAGTAATATGGGTTGCCAGACATGCCCACCATAAACTGCTGTAGACAAAAGGCTATTACTCATTGCTCTTTATTGCTAGAGTCACTGCATAATGGAGAGAAAAGTTTAGAGTAAAGGTGGTAATTTGGGGAATCATTCAGCACAGAAGAAATCTTTGTCAGTAACAGGTGCAGGACAGAGGCTGAGGTTAAGTATACATCTTCATCTAGATGTCACTGATAATCTTTCATGAAGAATATATTCTGAAATAGCAGTTGGGCTATGGTAATACTTGGGATACCATGCATCACCAAGCTCTTAAGATTTGCTGTTCTCCCCCTGCTCCTTTTTTCAGCTTGCATGAAATCTCTTGCAAGTTGCTCTTTGGCTTTGGAATAGGTTCTTCAGTATAAATGGGAGATTTTGATACATGAGATGGTACGGTTGGGTGAGTGAAATACCCATGAATATGCATGCATTTAGTACAAGTCGTGTCTATCAATCATACTATAGTTCCTTATATTAAGCCTAAAGAGGGTTTTTTGTTCACTCAGACACATTTTTTCCCTTTGTAAAGAATGAGCTGAGATGGATTTTCACTCCCTATGTTCTGCCACATTTCTACACTGATTAGATTTTCTTACATATAATCCCACCAGTGAGATAATATAAACACTGTGTTTTTTAAAACTTCATTTGTGGTAGAATATTGTTTAGAGTCACATACAATAAATGGGCAAAACCACAGATATCTGTGAAAAAACTTTTTTGCAGGCTCGCTTGTCTGTACACTGAGATATTTGCAGTGGCATTTCAGCAACCCAATTTAGCTGAAAGCAGTTTGTGTCAAATAGAATACACTTTTTTTTTTTCCCCCATTCTGCAGGTTATGTTCTTTTGTATCCTTTGTATCTTTGTATTTGTACAGATTCTGAAATCCCTGACTGTTCAGAAACACGTAAAGGTTTGCTGAGCCCCACAAGTAGCACTCTTGTCACTGCTAGTTCAGGCTGTTGGGGTCAGCATTACAATGAGAGAAGGAGTGAGCTGTTAGTGAGCTCTCCTCTCAAGCAAATTTCCTGTGCCACGTGTTAACAGCTTTTCATTCCTGTTCCTTTGCTGATGGGAACACAAGCAGTATTCCAGCAGGGACCAGGCAGGAAACACAGCAAGAGTTTGCTTTGTCAAAACCTGTTCATGACCTTTCCCTGGAGCTGCGCTCATGAGGGCATAAAAGCAGCTGGAGAAGCACCAGTTTTTAATGTATCACCTGCTGGGGTAGTAACTTCCAAGCAGACACAGCACTGTGCTGCAGCTCACATGAGATCAGACCAAAGCTGTTTGGCCCCTGGGGCTTTTCTGTGGCTAGAGAAACTGGAGAAGGTTTAGCAGCAGTAGCACAAGTGAGAGTGGTGTAGCGGTCTCCTACAAGGTCAGAATTGGACCCGTGGATCCATAGGAGCAGTGTAAGGGATATTGCCCCTGCTTTATATTTCTGCCCCCAGGAGATGATTAAGTAGAATGCAGGCTGCTAATTTACCAGGACCATTGCTGTCACACAGCTGTGTTCTAGAGCATCTGGTACTTCTTAACACGCTGCCCCTGGGTGCCTACGATCGTGGCAGCAGGAGAAAATCGTTGAAGCTTCTCTTCATTTTGGATTTTCTTTCAGTGCCTTTTAACCACATTTCCCTTTTGACACTCTGTGTTGTGATCCTACAGCTCTAAAAGCATCTTGCTGTGCTAGTTCTAAGATACTGCTTATAAGCGTGAGCTGGCAAAGTTATTCCTTTCAACCCATCTCATCATCTGTCTGATCATTCAGAACATGAATTCTTCCAGAAGGTTGTTATTTCATTTTAGCATTTGTATATTCACATCCAGTAATTGCAGTAAGATAAAGTGATGCCCTCACCACTCACATTGTGAACTATTACAGTGTTAATGATGAGTAAATAAAGTTATGACCTTACTAAATTAATAGGTGAGGAAAAATACTTTTACCCAGTCAATTATGTGACTCCAAGAGGTGTTAATTGCTATTTTATGCAATTGTACATTTATATTGTACATTTATTGTTGACTCCAATAGGGAACAGGATGATGACATTTATCAGGTTGAAAATAAGGACTGTAACATGAAGAACAAAAGTCAGTAAATGCTGAACCAGATCATATGAACAGACTTTATACTCTCAGACAGAGTAAATTAGGCTCCAGCCTAATGTGATCTAATGTATGTAGGTGCAGTCCTGCAGTAACACGTGGTGACAGATGGGAACATACATCGTTTGAGAGTTACAAACGAAGGCTTTCTGGCTTCTTGCCATCTTTGCAAGATATTTAAAACTCTTATAAAAAGACTTGGCCAACAGGCACAAATTTGTCTTACCAGTGCCTTTACAGAGATGAAAACTGGGAAATTTTACTCATACTTGGAAATTAAAGTTTTATTTCAGCAATGTTTTTAAGATTCTCTGAAGGCTTACTAGTAACCAAGCACATAAAAACTCTAAAATGCTTTGTTGGATGGTCAGAAAGTTCATTTTCAAATACCCGTTTACTCTTTCCATGAAGTTGGGTAAGTTTTGTTACCTTTCATGTTCATCAGTCTTTAACGAAAGAGAAATTCCAGATTAAAAGATATTCAATGTTCCTGGCTGTTCGTTTCAACTGCAGTTTCTTTTTTTCTGATGCTCTGCTGGCACAAGTCCACTAATTTCAGGGGTATTATGCCAGCTAAAAATCTGGAGTATTTCTGAAGAGAGATTTTTCAGTGACTGTTTTCTTACCTGAAAACGCAAAAATTAATGATGTGTTCCTTAGAATTTGGTATCTCTTATTCCTCCTGTGCATTTTCTACCAACACTTTCATCTTTGCTTGTTTCTTATTGGTATTTCTTGGATGGAATTCTCATTTCTTTCAGATATTATGATGTTTGTGCCCTAAACTAGAGTAAAATCATATTTATATATGTGTGTGTCTGTTTGTTTGTATATTTATAAGCATATATGTCTCTATATATAATAAGGATAGATGTATGAAATAAAGTAGTAAGGTTTTTTTGTCCATTTCTTAAAGTTGTATAATAGTTTTGGTATGGCAGTTTGCAAGAGCAAAGATACGTAATGAATGCATACCAAATGTGAGCATCCAAAAACTTTCCAGAAATACTAATGAAACTGGAAATGGGTTTAGACTGGAAAACCACAAATTTTGGACCACAAGAATGCTCCTTCTGTGGAATGTCAGTATTGCAGCACTCCTGGCTCCCTCAAAATTGTTCAGATAAATGGGGAAAAATCAGTAATTCACTTTTTTACTTACCCCATTCAGGCATATGACAGCCTTCTCAAACTTTTCTACTTAACCTATTCCTTGCAAGACATTTCCCAATTTGAAACAGATCCCAAATTGTTCTCCCAGTTTGACATTATGACATCACCTGATAATAAATTTGACAGGTAATTTCTTTTCCTAACCTCTTTAGGCATTCTTAGTTAGCTGTTACTCTCTTCTGATGCTTAATTTTCACATACCTTCCAGTATTCCTTATTTGTCTAAGTTTCTCAAAATCTAGTGTTACCTATCAATAAACCATTTTATTTGATAAGATTATTTTATAAACACCTTTACAGACTCTGTTTCAGACTCTTGCAATCTTTGCTCTGAGCTCTTCTAAGACTATGAAGCAGCCATCTCTGGCTTTGTGAATGGGCAAACTAGTTTGAACAAAAACTCATATTAGCATACCCTGTTGGATACAGAGGTTCATTTCATCATATGGACTCTATCTAAAAAACAAGGAAAATAAAATCCATAGTTAAGGATTATTGTGAGGCCAGGATTCAAAATATACATAACTAATTAAATCCTCATTTTGCTTTCTTTCAAATGTGCTTAGATATATCGATATGTTGATATTAGTGAGAAAAACACCACCTTTTTTCCCCCTCTGAAGTTTGATGTGTTGGAACGTGTGGGGAAAAGAAAAAGAATTCCTGCTTAGTGGGAGCAGAATAGCAGTTCTTGTCATAAGGAATAGCAGTTCTTGTCATAAATCCAGCCCTTTAACTGTGCACTAATTCCACATGTAGCTTCAAAACAACAAATGTGTCTTTTGACCCAAGCCAAGTATTGCTGAATTTTATTGAAGAGATGTCCACTGGCTTCCATGGCAAAAAGAACATAATCCTTTTCTAGTGTAACCATTAATCCTTCTTCTATGAACTAGTTGCATATTGAAAAATGTGGAAGATGTCCATGCAGTTTCCAGTCTTGTTAAAAAGTAATGGTATCAAAACAGTCAGACCTTGAAAAGAACTGGTATAAAAACAGCCCTTACACACTTGCATAACTTTGAATTGAAATTTGCTGTTGCGGCTGGTAGTAATGTTGTTTAATTTGATTTTCACACATAGTGAGAGTCTATTCATAGTATTCATAGTGAAAAAAAAAAAAAAAAGGCTGTCATCAGTTAATGGACTGCAATGTCTGTTACTTCAAGCCTGGTAGTCTTAGAAGCGCCTTTGTGGTTTCCAGTAGCAGGTCAGATGATTCTGTTGGGGTTCAAAGGAAGAGTGCCTTGACAGGCAGTCAGTTTTACAAGAGGACCTGACAGGCTGGGGATGACTGCCTATTTCACCATTGCTTTCAGTCCACGTCTGAAATCCAGTGAAGCTGCTGGGGACCTCTGATTTGTCACTGGTTGTGCTTGGATGGTGGTGAATATACTTTACACTGGTACACACACAGCCCCCAACAAAGCCCTTATACAATGGAAAGGAAGGTTAAACTCAACACAGGCTCTGTTTCTCTTCAATGTCATTTGATGCCCATTTCCAAATTGCAAAACAAATTGTTGCTTTATATGTTGTTCATTAGCTACTGTGGAAAAATTAGCTGTTATTGCTAGCCTTTATTTAGGAAAATAGGCGGTGCTGTTTTCCTTAGTGCCTTTAAACATTGTGGTCAGTTATACCAGAGCTCACAAATTCATTGGAATTTCAGGCCTAAGATATGGACATTTTAATAAACCTTGTTTGAATGGATGTAGGAGGGGAGATTGTCATGAGTTTGTGATGGACAGAGAATTTTATGCTGGCAGTACTTTCTTGCTGTTTTCTGTATGTAGGGAAAGGTACAAATCAATCTTCTACTGACTATTATATTTTTTGAAGTTTGTAATATCAATTTATGAGAGACAGAGATGAGAGCCATGTGCTCTCTCTTCCTCCTGTGGTAGACAGGTATGAAAAGGCTTGCTTACCTGCAAAAATGTCACGCTTAAGTTCAAAAATGTCTCGTTTGGTCTATGAAAAGAAAAAGTTTAAAGTGTCTTAAGTGTCTTCTGAGGTTTCAGAATAGGACTATAACAGCAATACAAAGCTCCTTGCAAAGTCTAGCCTATGTTGCAGAAAAATGTAAACAAACTGAAAGGCAGAAAAGAGGTTTTATTTCAAGGATCAGTGAACCATTTAAGTGACTTAGAGGTACTTGTTTTCTAAATGCATTTCACATGACAACCAGTCTGTCCTCACAATGAGCTGGATTTCACAAAGTTCCTGCTTCTGAAATTAATCTTTCTGCATGTTCCTTGTTGGAGCTCTGTCACTTTGATATTACATTTCTTTTTTGACTGTCAAAGTCACAAAAGTTAGATGTACTACTTTGCTGATCACTAGCTTCCTCTTTTCCTCTGGATTTTCAGAGACTGAAAAAAGGAATCTGCAACTATAAAATAAATTCTGCAAATCCTCAGAGATACCTAGTAACACATGGGATGAGACATCCTGAATTAGACTACATTTTTCTGTTTGATAAATTTACTATGACCAGTTGAAGAACAATGTGAACACATTGACTGATGATAAGCAATAAAAAGGGGGGAGAAAAAAGATTTTGTCTAAACAGGGATTTAATAAGTCTTCCTTTTTTTTTTTCCTGTGTATTAATTGGAGACTGATGTTAATATCAGCATGGATTACATTTCTGAGTAGGAGTACTTCAGAATTTTTTTATTTCCTGAAGGCATCAGGCTGCAGTTGGTATGTGCATTTTCACAAACTTTTGGAGAGAAATGCAGTGGCAAAATCAATAATATAACTCATTTAACCAGAGCAGAAAACAAAACAAAACAAAACAAAACAAAACAAAAACCAACCAACCGACCAACCAACCAGAAAACCTCTAAGTGTACTGACATGGAGAATTTTAGGATTAACTCAGTAAAATTCTTAATATTATCATCCTAAGATGCAAATGTCGTCTATTTTAAGTTGAAAAAGAGTATGCATCCAAAAAAGGGGGCTGGGGGGGCAAGACTGAGGAAATTGCTGTGACTGTTAATAGCACACACACACAAAGAAAAGAAAAAAAAAAAAGGAATCACAGTAGTCTCTATGGGAGGTGACTAAGCGCTCAGTTTAACACACCAGTGCTTGAGGGTCCTCTGAGGTGACCAGGTAAATAATTTAGCATATTCTCAGGAAAAGAAAAATAGTTTAAAAAATGTTTTACATCTTCATTTCTATTCTGTATATTCCAACACACCATTGACATTATAGTCAATTGGATTTATACTGTAACACGAGCTGAAGATGGACTCACAGGCTCTTCACTCCTTATGCATGGTACTTTCACAACTCTAACAAGAGCACTGTTGAGCTCCAGTACAGCTAATTAAGTTTAACCTAAAGGTACTACATTATAATATAAAATTTTTATTTGCAGTTTTATTTCAGAAACTTTACTTCTATCTCTAAGAATATGAAAGTCATGCTTGTGCTTAAGGTTCCTGAAAATCAGTCACTGTAATAACAGTTTCCTGCTGAGCCAAGTTGCCATTCAATACCATGGGAATTTGGTTTGAGTAAACTCTAGCTTTTGTTCTTAAAACATGATTTCAGAGTGTTATAAATATATTAATTCCCAGTAAGGGTAGGAAAGAACTTCAGCATGTTGCAATGAAATTTTTAGTGCAATGACAAAACATCGGAATTTACTTAGAGGTTTCGTTATTGTTGCAAGCTAAAATGTAAGCCTACTCTACAAAGGTAGCTAAAGTTCAGCCTGACAGCTTATCAGTTTGCTTAACAACAAACTTTTTTTTTTTCTTCTTTCTTTCATTGTATTTCTCATCTATCATAAGCTGCTCTGAAATAGGTATTAATTATAAACCTTTGATCTCTATTATCTGGTTCACTCTCATGGCCTCAAAAAGATCCAGACAGAAAATCTAATACAATCTCAGCTGCCAGATGACTTTGAGACAGTTGTGGTTGTAATGAACTCTGCTTTGGCCCTGTGCAACGCCCCCAGTTCTATTGTCCCACATGACACCACATGCTATGGGACATCCCTTTGGCCAGCTGGGGTCAGTTGTCCTGGCCGTGTCCCCTCCCAGCTCCTTGTGTACCCCCAACCTCCTTGCTGGTGGGGCAGCATGAGAAGTTGGAAAGTTCTTGTCTCTGTGTTAGGACTGCTCTGTGACAACTAAAACATTGGCGTGTTATCAGCACTGTTCTCATCCTAAATCCAAAACACAGCACGATATCAGGTACAAGGAGGAAAACTGGAAAATTAACTCTATCCTAGCCAAAACCAGGCCAGAAAGACAGAGTGCAAATCTTTCTGGTGGTTTGCTTGAGCAATAATTTCACCTTTGGCATCCTGCATGTCCATCTGCCATCTTTAGTATTTCCAGATCAGATACTTGATGTACTGTAGATCATTATTTAAACTCTTAAAAAAAAAAGTGCAATTAAAATAAGTAAGTTATTTTCATATATTTTCATAGGTGATCATTCCCAATGTGATGTCCAGTTCCAATCTTTCACTCATCCTTTCACCTCAGTTGCTCTTATCAGTCATGTGTGAGAAATAACAAATGGCTAGAAACAGAGCTAAGGTTTTAAGGTTTAATTAGTTTGAGATCAAGTGGTGATTAACTATTTTTTTATTTGGACCAGATCGTCAGCAGCTCTAATAGTGTGTTTCCACGGAACACAGCAGGCACAGCCAATTCCTTGGCAGATGAGAAGAATCCACACAGGACTCTTAAAATCCAAACCCAAATTCTTATTCATAATGACAGGATTTAGATATTAGTTATTAGTGATTCTATCCATATAAAGTTAGGCATTGTAAGGAAAGCCAAAGTATGAAAAAAGTAAATACATTCTTCAGAAATTATAGAACAGGTCCTATTCCTCTCCCTGTCCACTCTAATGGGTCTCACTTGAGTGAAATAACTTCCCTCCCATTGTCCTCACTGCAAAATGGGTAGGAATCAGAACCGGTTATGACAAATGGACTGGAGCAGAAAAAAGAGTAAGGAAGAGTTCAAGAAACAAAAAAACACAATCAAATCTGTGATACAGAATCTCTGTAAAGTTGTCAGAGTGAGCTTGAACAAGTGTTCTCACTGGTTTGTCTCCTACCTCATGCAGGACCATGTCAGAGATATTTTGGTACAGCAGAATCAAAGAGTACAGGGAGAACACTGAAAATGAGAACATTGTCTCAGGTGAGAAAATTAGTCACTGCAACAAAACGACTCTCACAATGACATGCAGTTTCACAAAGTCCAAAAATATTTGTAACAGCCTGTCTAGAGGCAAGTGTAGTAAGAAGTTCAGCACATTGAGAAATATATTAGAAAGCTTGTAGCTTTTGACACTTATTGTTTTTATTTTTATTTTTTAAATGGAAATTGATCAGTTCATACAGGCAATTAAAGAACTCGGAGGAATATCTCTTCTTGTGTTGAAAATCCTTAGTTTTAATTTATTGTGTAGTAGAAAAGTTTTAGTGTGAAAAAAGTGCTATTAGTTTGTTATCTTGAATTTACTCTCAAGTAAACTTATATAAAAATTACTGTAAAAATGTCATAAATAAGAATGAGCTGTTATGGTTAAGGCTACAACTATATTTAGTAAAAGCAAATACAGAAACATTTTCCTTAGAAGCATATTTAATAGTACATTTTGAACAGTTTATTTTTATGTGCTTTGTTTTCAAAATTATCCACAAATTAGGAAAGTAGCTAGCCTGAATAAATACTGAGTGAATTTTACAATAATGAAGTAGAAAGGGATGTGAATGGGTAGAGTTCCTAATGCATTGTGAAAAACATAGATAAATATCTTCAGCCACAAGAAGAAAGCCTGTTCTAAAATCTGTTCTAATAATGGTGTGTTCAAGCATTAGTAGAATATAAACATCTATTTAACATTAAAACAAACAAACAAAGAACCACCACCACTATCATCAACAAACCCACTTCCAAGCCTGGCTCCCTCCACTTGTAAAGAAAAACCTATCTGCAGTACTCGCAAATAGGGAGAATCCAAGGATTAAAGGATTAAAAATGGGACTGAGTATAATAGGGATTAATACCTAATTTATGAAGCCAAAAATAGACTTAAAACATGAGCTCTTTTCTGTTGGTCTGCATGTAAGCTTTGAAGGATTTCTATGGTAGACATGAAGTGTGCAACTTGTCTCATTCTTTCACAAAAATCTTCTCTGGGACTCATTCATTATCTGTTCTGTTACACCTTCTACGGCTGTTTGGCATCTGCTTTTATGTTCAGACTGGTAATATTTTGGAGGGGATATTTTTCCTACAAGAATGATTCACAGCTGTAAATGGCAGTGGAAGATATATTTTGTTCATACAAACTTATATGGAAAACATTCAAAAAGGAAGCTTTGCCGGATCCCCTGCTCCTGCGTGGGCTCCTCTCCACGGGCTGCAGCTCCGGCCCGGGGCCTGCTCCTGCGGGGGCTCTCCATGGGCCGCAGCCTCCTCCAGGCCACATCCACCTGCTCCACCGGGGGCTCCTCCACGGGCTGCAGCGTGGAGATCTGCTCCGTGTGGGACCCGTGGGTGCAGGGGGACAGCCTGCTCCACCAGGGGCCTCTCCACAGGCCGCAGGGGAACTGCTGCTGCCTGCCTGGAGCACCTCCTGCCCTCCTGCTGCACTCACCTTGGGGGCTGCAGGGCTGCTTGTCATTCCTCGCTCTCTCAGCTGCTGTAGCACAGCAGTTTTTTCCCCTTTCTTAAATATGCTTTCACAGAAGCACAAATGTCTCTTATTGGCTTGGATCTGGGCAGTGGCGGGTTCCTTTGGAGCCATCTGGAACTGGCCCTTATCTGACATGAGGCAGCTTCTGGATTCTTCTCACAGAGGCCACCCCTGCAGCCCCTTGCTACCCAAACCTTGCCACGCAAACCCACTATAACCTGTCACAAAGTAACATCACAACTGCAGAAAGGAGCACATTCACCCAGTGACTGTAGTTGGCTAAGTACCCGCCACCATAACCATCTTGGTAGACGTGAGATATTTTGTTCGTTATTGTTCTTAAAAGCATCTGGTAATATGACTTTGATCATTGCTGGTAAGCAGTTGCTGACATTGCTGCACTGATGTGCTGTTTCTGTACTGGGATTCAGCAATGCTGCTTGGCTTGCAGTGCTGCAGATGCAGGACACAGGACTTCCTTTTCTTTCTCCTTGCTCTTCTGTAGCCTGGTTAAATGAAGGATGACTGGGATCAAAAGTGCTCAGACCTTTAGAAATTCAAACTAGGTTCTTCCTGGAAATAGCCTGAGAGACCAGCAGCAGCTTTATTTTCTGGATTCATTTTCTGTTCAAAGAGCAATAATAGCAACCAGCACTTACCATTGGTGTAATTCCCTCTGCAGATATCAAAACACTTTCTGAAAGGACTTCACACAAGTGAAGCCTGACAGTATCAGACTTAAAAGTGAAAGAACCAGATGGATGATTTGCAAACGTGTCTGCGATCACTGTTGTGATGACTACTTATTCCACGCAACATAGCCATTTAATTTTGTCTGTCCATGGTCTTGGCTTACAACATGTAGGTCCATGATAAATAGAAATGACTGCAATTTGAGCAGGTGTGAGTCCAGTGCCTGAAAGATGGTACCATTTCTTTTTTTTAATTATTATTATTTTTATGTTCTATTTTCTTCCTCCTGACCTCCAGCTGATATTGGTGATTCATTACAAAATCTGTGGCAACACTGTAACAAGTTCATCTCTAAGTGCTTGGTGTAAAGCCTCTTTCTCATTGTTATTGATGTTGATCTGACAGACTTTAGGGAGGCTTTCAGGACTTCCTTAATTACATCTAGCTACTCTTTTACCACTGACAGGCTTTAAAAACCTGGTTGGGGATCTTGGAGTTTCTCTTTAGGCTATAAACCCAAATCAGCACAGACAGGCCTTGCCAGGAGAGATGTTCGTGCTCAGCACTGCTCAGCATTCATTATGCCATTGTGCTAGAGGACATGGAGGCTCCAGAACCTACATAGGGCTGTTATCAGCTCCAGCTGGTGGCGGTCTTCATGCCTCAGACCTCAAAGCTTCGATCCATAAATAAGCACTGGGATCACAGGAGACAGTGGCACAACACAACTCAGTGGATTCCTGGTTCCTTAGTTTACTCCAGACATGATTTTGCAGACAACAAAGGGAAAATACAGAAGATGATTTTATCATCAATTAGACCTTAATTAACCACTTTGATACTAGTTCCATTAGTGGCAAGGACTGACAGTGTGTCTTGGGAACAGGTTGAAAAACAATTCCCCCCTCTGGTCACTGAAAGAAAGACAACGGGTTTTGGATGCTTCAGCAGAGAAATTCTGTGCTCCTTTAATGAATATATAAAAATTTCCTAACCATCAGGAAAAGCAAAAGCAAAGAGAGCTCACAAGTGATGGTTTCAGTTTGGATGTCAATTTGCTAAGGCAAACATCACTCTGATAATGGAGTGTAGGCTCTTCTGCTTCTATCTTACAAGCCCAAAATGTGGTTGTGACGTTTAAAGTCAACAGCCGCAGTGACTCCATTCCTAAGTAAATTCCTCACCCACAGATCCAGTTCCTGTTGCTTGGTCTTCCATGCCATCATGAAAAAAGACTGTGAGCCTGCAGAGTTAATGGGATGGTTCAGCCTGAAAAAGATCAGACCTGTTTGGCTGACAGCAGTGTCAAACATTTCAGTCCAATGACTGAAGTTACAGTAGAACAGTGCTGTTACCTACCTTTTCCCAAATTTAACTATTAATATCATGTGATTAACTCGGTAATTAAGTGGCAACTGATTCTCAGACATCACTTTATCAGTGAGGGGAACACCTAGGAAAGGATGCATAGTACAGTATTAATCACAGAGGTTGTTATAAGGTGTATGTTTACTTTTTGTTCTTGAAGCATTTTTTTCTTTTTCCCAGACTTGAAAGAAAGACAAGAAACAATACTTCTTGTCTTGCCTTCAGCATTTCAGCATACATTCTGCCATTCCCAGAGGCTGTATCTTGCAGCTATTTCAGATCTTTGCTAACTTCCTGATGTCATGGAAAAATAAAACCAAGAAACATTAGTTTTCTGTCTCATAGATGACACATCCCTAAAGGTGGCTGAACATATTTTAAACAAACAAACAAACAAAAATAGTAGAAAAAGTGCTTGAAGACATGCTTCCTTAATGTCAGAGGTTTGCTTCCATCAGAGTGAATGAGGGAGAGGAGACCGGTTCCATGGTGTTGAGACAATGCACAGATGTGATGCTATGGTAACAGGAACAGATCTGACTGCTACAAACACCTTTTGCATCCCTAAAGAATAACTGAAATAATCAGTTATTTTTCTTTAAGATTAATAGTTTCCTTTAGCATTGGAATGGGCTGCCCAGGGAATTGGTGGGGTCCTCATCCTTGGAGGTATTTAAGGGATGCGTGTATGTAGCACTAAGAGACATTGTTTAGTTACAGGACTGAGTAGGTCAGGTTGATGGTTTGACTTAATGATCTTGAAGGTCTTTTCCAGACTAGATGATTCTGTGATTCTTTTGTTTGCCAGATCATTAGGAAGCTAAATACTATTGCTATGGTGAATGTTTTTCATTTCCTGATTGTTTGAGTCAATTTGTGGTTGGGCTGAAATGCTTTCCATTCTTACAAGCCAGTCAGGCAGCTTCGGGCAGCCCATCAGAACCAGCTATGTCAGACAATATGTGAGTTATTTTGCCTACATTTTCTACAGACATGAGAGGACAAGCTGTTTCCAAATTAGACTCACTCATTTGTTACGAAACACTGCTGGACCAAGACCCCTGATTCATCCATTGCTGACACTTACATTACCAGCTGAATAGTTGACTGGGTCTGAGAGCACAGGGAAGAGATCATGCCAGCCATAAACTAGCAGACTCAGAGGGATCAATTAACCTAAAAATTGTGTAGTACTTCTGAATCTCTTCTTCAAGCATTGTAGGTTAAAAGCATGTCTGATTTAATATCTGTAATAATTTCAACTCTGAAATGCAAAAGTGATCAACAATTACTATAATTTTGTATATCTTTGCTATGTAAAACAGACAAACAAACCTATTTTCTGTCTGAAAAAAAAAAAATAAAAAAATTCCAAAGATGCCTGTAAATGCAGGGGCTGACAGGCTGGTAAAAAAATGAGAGATCAATAATAAAAGAAGATGTTGGTGAATTTGAAAAAAATATCTTTTTGAAAACATTTGAGCACATATAATCACAGAAAGGGCCAATACAGGACCAACAAGGAGACAATCCACAATGGCTATTACACAGTGTTGAGCTGAAATTTGGACTCTGTAGATGCTTTGCCATGGCAGAAGTTCATTAAGGTTCACTCATGAACATAAGCTAGATAAAGGAATATACAGTGTCAGGTGCAAGTCCTACTGAAGCAGAGTGCAGAGAGGTCATGGAAGCCAGCAGCTGCTTTAAAACTACTGAGAAATCCTAATTAGAGAGATAAATTCTAGTCACCTTTCCTTCCCAAGGTGTAGCCCATGTATGCAGACAATAATGTCTGGATTGGTGACAATTTCTAAAGTGTTATGCCATGAAAAGAGATGATACTGATTTATCAAGATATGCTGCTTTACACAGTGTTTTTTCATGCTCCATTACAATCTTTTCTTTCCTTCTGATTTCACCTCTCTGTCACATCTAGCCTTGCATGGCAAGGCTGCAGCAGCCAGTGGGGAGGTGAAGTAGAAGAGCACTAGCTTTCCAAGAGAGGTACTGAGATGCCACTATGTTTGTGTAGATTGTGGTGGAAGCAGCAGTCACAGCCTTTCTATAGGATGTTTTTTACTGAGTAATCAATTTAGGTTGCAAAACTGAAAAAAAAGATGTGATAAACAAAAATTGACTTTTTTTTTTTTAAAGTAAGTGCACCTTGATTTCTTCGTTTTAAAGCTTGTACTATTTCATCCTCTGTTTTGCAGTGAAGAAACTCCTTACAATGGCCTTTGACCATTCACATTCGTGAGAACTTGTGTGTATAGCCCAGTAATGCTGAACTCATTCTGCTGCACCAGAGCCTCTCACAAGAGAGAATGAGGTAGTGATGCTGAAAATAGGCATAAAATAAAATAAATAAAATAAAATAAAATATATTTTTTTTTTACTTCAGTAGTGCATTTCTGACAGAATCCCACATGTAAGTGGGGGTGGTTTTGAACTATTTTCTCAGACACAGATAACACCGTGAGCAAACCTATACTATTGTTAAAAACACCTCATAACCCAAACAACTACATGTTTGGATGATACCAGCACAGTTCCAATCTTCTGAATGATGTTTACATGTGTTAGGGGTTGCATTTGGAGTACCTAAATTTCTGGTTTTATTTGTTTTTAAGTAAAAAAACACACCCTAAACCAACAAATTACTTGTGTGCACGCATCTATTAAGGAGAATATTTTGTAAGTAAATGAGGGGAAAACTGATGAGATAAATGCAGCTGTGATGAAGTGTATAAAGTGGGGAAAAAAAAAAAAAGAAATGTCAAGGAAATTCTGTCAGAATTGTAATTTCACTATTCCACGTTTATTAAACGTATAGCGATACGAGAATTCCACGAGGATGGTTGCAAAAACAATAAAAAACAGTAAAGAAACAAAGATGTGACTGGGATTTAGAAAGTATTATTCCAAACTATTTACACTTGCTGCTAAACATATACATATGATGATCCTGCACAGTGAATCTTAGCATGGATATAAGTCTTGTCTCCTTTGGCTTGGAGACATTTTTTACTCACTGTCTAAGTAACCTTTCAAAGAACCAGAAGGATCTTCTAGAACTTTGAGATGTTCAGTTTTACTCAAATTATTTGTTTTTTCCTTGTTAGGAACTACAGTGTGTTTTTGTTTGTTTGTTTGTTTGTTTGTTTCTTCATACAAATTAAGGGTTCTTTGGAACAGTGGGACTAACTGTACTTAGAAACTCTCCCAAGGCAAATTCTGTATCTTCCACCATCTGCAGTCTTTTCACAGCAGTCAGTAATCAAGAATCACATCAGTCATCTTGTCTCCTTTGTAAAGACCAGTGTAATATCCAGAGTAGCATGGGGTATGGATAAAACAGCACTTGTTGCTGTGCTTCCAAAGATAACATAATAGTTTTATGAGTGATGCAGACCAGAGAAAATGAAGTAATTGTAGGTCCAGTAAAGGCAAATCTGTTTAGGCATTACCTTTTCATTATTCTAGTCTTATTCTCTGAGAAGGCTGATTAATGTCTCTGATGAAAGAATGGAGAAGAAATATAGGAACAGAGATCCTCCCAAGATGCCTGTAAGTAAAAGTGCAGGTAAGCAAATTACTAATAATTTCAGAAACTGTCATCTAAGGATGATTTCATAGGTAGGTCTCCAACGTTCATAATACATAAGATCTGTTTACATCAGACAAAGGCTTTATGGCTAAGCCTCATGAACCAGAGGAGGCTTTATAGAAAATGTGATGTTCAGGTGTGGCTAGTTTTCTTTATGCAAGAATCACTTTACTTATCAGAGCTCTGATTTAAGTACTTTATATACATCCAGCTGAAAAATTGTGCTCTTTGGCAATCATCTTTAAAATATTTCAAAAAAGTGCCCCAGATCACTATTTAATTATTTAAAATTTCCCTTTCATTTGTAGAATAAATAGAAGGAGAAACCTAGCCCTAACCCTAATCCCTAAATGCTAATCACTAACATAACTATAAACCCTAACTCTAAATCCTAACCCAAACCCTGAGAATAGTCATAGCTATAACTGTAACTGTAACCATAACCTGTAGTCTTAATAATAAATCTACCTGAAAACCCTAACCCAAATGCTAAAACCTAACCCATAATCCCTAAACCTAACCCTACATCCTAACTCTAAACCTTTATCCTAACCTTAACCGTGAACATAACCCTAACCCTAAATCTAAACATTGAGCCTAAGCATAAACCCTAAACATAAAGAGAAAGCTTAACCTTAACCCTAAAACCTAACCCTAATCCTGAATCTAAACCCTTATGCAAAGCATGAAACCTAAACCCTAACCATAACCCTCAGCCCTAACACTCTGCCTTTCTATATAACGCTTTTATTCCTTAAAAAGGATTATCAGATTTAATTTTTACCAGCTCCACAGGTCTGCCTTTTTAAAAGAAAAATTGAAACCTTCTTCTCCTGAACATTGTAAACTGTGCAGGGTAGTACAACTTATCTGATGATGAAAGTTGCCTTCAAAGACCAGATTTTCTAATATTTTATCATTGCAACATCCTAAAAAGAATGTTCCAGGTGCTGAAAAAATAAGCCAGAGGGGAAAGGTCTAACAGAATATATTTTACCAGAGTGTCAGGTTCAACACTAAGGTATCAAGGAGGCTTCATGATTTTCACAAGTGTGAAAATAATTTTACAGCAGAAGGTTAAATGATGTTATTTTATTTACAAAAAAAAAAAAAAAAGTTTGGTATCTTGAGCTATACCACTGAAGGCGTGCATTTTGTTTGCATTCTCCCCTCAATTTGGTCCCAGAATAACAATGACTTCCCAGGTGCCAGGTGGTTCCTGACAGAGTTGCTCTGACGAGCTCCATGGAGACAATGAGACTGCAAATGTGATATATGTACATTCCTGTTTTCTCAGTAGCATGTCATTTTTTTCAGTGTAGTTTAGGATTATTTAGGATTCTCCCCTAGCCCTTGCCTTTAATAAAACCAAAAATTCAGTACAATTTGTTTCTCTGGAAGCAGCAATATCCATCATTTTCTTTTTTATTTGACCTGTAACTCAATAATAAATGTTACATCTACAACAGAACTGTTTTTGATGTGACCTGGTATTACAAAAGTAGGAGCTAGGTTTTGTGCATTCAAGGATATTTTAAAAGAAAAATAAAATACATAAAATACATAAAAGATACAATAAAATACATAGAAAGTCAGAGAACAAACATTTGAACCAAAATACCAAGAAGGCTTGAAACCTGAACAAAATTCCAGACAAAGGAAGTGATAACAGAAATGAAAGAATGTAGTTGTGAAAGGACTTCTGGCAAGAAAGCAGTGGTTGAGAATGTCATAGAATCTGTAGGACAACATTATCTTTTAGCTGTTGATTGTCCCTTCTCATAGTCTGCGGGGTAGCCATAATGGTGTTAGTACATATGCCCTCAGAGCATTGAGATCTTCTGCTCTTACATGGTGATTCAATCTTGTGTGCTATCAGTCAATGGCAGTTCACACAGATTCAAACAAGCTGAAAACACACGTGTCAGGATACTCTTTTATCCTTGAAACTTGCAAGCCATACACAACTCAACAAATTGATGCAACAACTAGGGAGATCCTTCCTCACACATAAGCCCTATCTTCATTATTAATATTTGGATTTTGGCCCCTTGCTTAATTTAGGGGCATACCAAAATCTTGCACTGTGAGTGCAGTTTTATTGTGGGTTCTCAGCGCAGCAGATGGGCATAAATATAGGTTAGACTAATAAATGAAAGGGAAACACATGTTTTAAAATGAAGGTTATGGGAAATAATCTCTTACACCTCCAATAAATATTTCCTGTTTTTAAATAATGTAACAGAGACTATTATAATAATTATTATTAATAATTATTACTCTTGTTGTTATTGTTTTTAAATTACATGGCCTGGCCAAGAAAACTTCACTTTGTGGTTCCCTTTAGGATACATAAAAATAATCTGAAAGGCAAAATTGCTGTGAAGTGTTGCTACACTCAAGAAAACTGACAATGCATGGAAGGAGAGAAAGAAATAAAGAAATGCAAGCAATGATTTCCAATAATATCATTTTAAATACCACAGTGCATGACTGATTATGTTGGATATGAATTAATTTCATATAGATCACCATAAAACTTGCAGTGTTCTATGCACATTTAAAAATGTGTTAAACATATTTTTATGCCTTCCTTTTTCTTCTTATCCTTCAAATGATCTTCCTCTTTAACCACAGAGATAATAGCACACCTTTTATTTTCTGGAGAAATCTTGCATTCAGGGATACTTGCCTAAGAAGGATCATTAAAAATATTAATAATTTTTACATTTTTCATATCATGCTCCTTGGGACTCCTACAACACTGAGGATTATGTATGAATTTAGCCGCCTTGCCTTGCCTTTGCCTTGCCTTTGCCTTGCCTTGCCTTTGCCTTGCCTTTGCCTTGCCTTTGCCTTGCCTTGCCCCGCCCCGCCCTGCCCCGCCCTGCCCCTGCTCTTTCCCCTGTATTCCATACCTTGCTCCCTCCAAGCCCTTTCCTGTATTGTTTAATTGGAATAAAGTCTGTATCTTTTAAGAGAGGAAAGTAACAATGAAAATAAAGTCTTTATCTGTTCCCTAGGTGCTTTTGCACTTTTTCTTTTTGTCTCAGTAATTTTTTTATTATTATTATTAATTCTTCCCTTACCTCTGCTATCCCTTCCTCATATAAAGAAGTTTATTTTAATGGCAATATAAAATTTCATTAAATCATTAGGGGATTATTTAACAATTCAGTTGGAGGACTCTTGCTCAGAGTAGTGATATAAAAGGAGTTCAAGTAAAATGTACTTTATATTATCAGTGTGTTTATCAGTGTTGCTTTAACTCACTTGTTTTTGGCTTTAAAACAGAGCTGGACAAGCAGTCTATGAGTGTGACAGATAGCAGTGAAGACCCAATTAATAAATTTGCTTTCCCACTAGCTTCACAGGAAGAGGTGCTTTCCAGCTGGAGCAGAATCATGTCTACGGGTGTGTTATCATCTTTCTGATATTGACTTTAATATTGATCCCTCATGGGAAACATAGATATGTCTTGTCCAAAGTGTTCTGCAGCTCAAAGAGAAAAAATACCAAGTCTTATATATTTCCCCCAAGTGCTACTTGCTTATTTTTCAGAACCAAGAAGCCAGAGAACTTCAGGAGCAGTAGAAGCAAACTGTTCAGTTGTAAATGGAAGGGACATGGTATGTAAAAGCCCCCAGGCTTTTGCTGATGCTGTGAGAAAATCAAAGGATAGCACATGGAAATGAGAATGTAGTAAAGAACAGCTATCATATTCACACCTCTTAAACTGTGTTTTTGTATTTCTTTAGATGGAGATATTTTTAAGGTTATTCACAGAAAAACATTAGTAAAAGAAATCCTTTGTGCAAAAGTAATAATTTAGCTGCAGGTTACAGTGCTTTTACACAAATTATTTTCTTTTTAATACCAGGGTTTTATAAGTTGCCTGTCTCTGCAAAGGCAGATTCTGTAGTTGTTCCTGGGGAACTGGTTAGGCATTGTGTCTGGGGATTTTTTGGTCAAACATTTCGCAAAGCTGTCACTTGAAATCTACCAATAGGTGCAATATGAATCGGGTGTGTAATAAATCACGGATGTATGCATGAGTCTGTAAAGCAAAACTTTCCACCTTTAAGACAAATCCCAGCAAATACCACAGATGCAAAATAGTTGCAGCAGGTAGCAAATTGCTACAGCATTACCACCCTATCATGCAGTGAAGATGAATGGAGCTGTGTGTTTTTCTAGCATTTCACAATTACAGAATCACCCATGTAGGACATTTGTATTAAAAAACAAGGCTGTTAAAATTATCTATAAATCTCTCAGTGTGGGTTGCCTAACAATTAATAATTATCTTTCTAATGCTTTTATGCTACTATGACAGGTAGCTCTACATAGCGAAACAAATCTTAATTCAAGACCAGAGAGAATGTGTTTGCTGCATCCAGAAATCCATTGTCATGGATTCTTCCCCAAAGAGGAGAAAAGTCCCTCCTCTCCCCCTAAATTGATTTTCTGAATAGCAGAAATCATAAGGTTTTATGAATAGTTCCTATGTTGCAACAATAAATTAGGCTACAGAAGGCCTGGTAGTCTAATTAAGTTTAATTTAATTAAATTTAAGTAAATCTTTTAGAAAACAGTGTTCAGGCACATTGCATAGAGTTGTTGCTCTGAGAGGACACAACAGAATCGTTGGTACATTGCTCAAATAATTATCTTTAACATTTCATCACACACTTTACATCTACTCTGAGGATGTCCACCTTCAGCTGCAACAACAGGTATTCCCAGCTCCTTTCAGTGCTCCTGATTGTCTGGGATGATTCCTCATCCAGGCATGACCAAAATTCCTGCATCCTGCATGTGATTTTTTTCTTGCTGTCTTTGCTCTCCTTCCAAAGTAATGTGGATCATTTCTTGTTCCCCCATTGTTCATCACCTCATGAGTCTTGATATTGTCTGTACACCATAATTTCACTTTTGCCTTCTAGCTGTGTTTTACAGATAAGTGCCAATTCCTGCAGGACCCTGTTGGAAATCTGCCTGCTTACCCATTTCCATTTGCAATATGGCTGCAGCATGTGAGCAGAACAACCTGCAAGATCTAGATAAAGTATACTGAACACTCAGAAAGGAGGAACGAAGGATGATCAGTCAAGTTCTGTGCTAAATGCCTGACAACTGATAAAGTGTTGGTTAGATTAGGACAGACAAATACACTCACTAAGACAGTTGACTCATTTTGACAGAGATAGTTCTCTAACGAGACTGAATTATCCCCCCCCCCCCCCTTTTTTTTTTTTCTATTTGCTTTTGATTGCTTTATATCCTTTTAAAGGATACAGTTTTCTATACCATTAGGAGACAGGGCAATATAGAGGGGAAGAAGAGTTGTGCTGATATGACCTTGTAGATTTAGTGTATTGTCTTAAGACAGCATGTGGAAGGGATAGTATGTCATTGTGTCAACCTCAGTAGAACTGTGAGAAGGGCTTTTGGAACTGAAAGTTCAGAAACATATAATTTATTTCTGTCTTTCAGCTTTGACCAAATAGAAATGCATAAAGGCAGAGTACATTATAACTTTTCTAGTGCAATATTTGCATTGGAAATAGATATGCAGTAGGAAAGAGATATGCAGTTATTTTTCAACAAATGCTACCAGCTGAAACCATATGTTACCTAAACAAATTTTATTGAGTGGGGGAGAGGCGGCATGGCCAGGGCAGGGGACCTAAACTGACCCCAGGTTATTCCACACCATGTGATGCTGCACTTGGCAATAAAATCTGGGGAAGGGGAAAGTGGGCCTCTCACTATGTGTACTGAGGTCCTACTTCCCATGATGTGGCTGAACATCACCCTCTGATGAGAAGTAGAAAATAGTTGTTTTCTTTCTCTTTACTTCCACATGGTCTTTGCTTTTTTTTTTTTTCTCTTTTTTTTTTTCCTTCCCTTTAATTAAATTGTGCATATCTCAGTCAATGCTCAGTCAATGAGCCTTTTTAATTAATTTATTTATTTATTTTTCCCCCCATCGTGTTTTCTCCCCCTCTGCCTTTGATGAGGGGAAGTGAGACAGTGGAGCTCAGCTGACCATCAATTGATGTGAAACCACCACACAGTAGAGATAAAAACACAGACAAGAATAGTTGTCCTAGTGGGAAAAGCTTTAGGAGTCTGTTAGTAGGTGATGATGATGACTGTTGTTGTTACTTGTTACAACTTTTCTCCTTTACATGTTTAGGATGTTTATTTCCTGATAAACCTAGTCCAAACTAACCCATACACTATATCATAATTGCAAAAATTATTTATTCATAATTATCCATTAAGGATTTTCTACACTCTATTGTATATTGCAAAAGATGACAAAAAAAAAAAAGTACTCTTTCACTAAAATGCAGACCACAAGCAAGTGGAGAAAGAAGCCAAAAGTATGAACAATGACTTATGAATGGGGTGGGGAGTTGGGGAGTGGGGGAATAAAGAATAATAATTTAGAGAAAAGTTTAAAAAAGGAACAACAAGTAATACTTTATTATATTTAAGGATGAAAACTGAGTGGAAAATATTTTGAGCTGCAGAAAGAAAAATGCAGAACAGCAGAGCTCTGAAGAAATAAATTCTTAATAAAGAACAAACACATTTTGTAAGATTTCCATGGTACATAAAGTGGAAATCCATAATCAAAGTAAATGCTGTTTTAAAGACTGAAAAACAGAATGCCTTTCTTTCCACAAGGAGGATTTTTTTTTTCCTATTGTCCAAAATCCACAGTTTTTACCTCTATTAGAATGATCCAGCATGACATGTGGCATTTTCCTCAGTGCTTCTCGTGGTAGTATTATGCATTATTATGTGTTATTCATTGTGGCAAGGCAGGCAGAATGAGAAGTGACAGCAACCTTCCTTGCAGCATGGCCATAACTCTACCATATGGAGACCCAGCATGTTAAGAGCTGGGATTTGCAGCTGGAGCAGCAGACAGAGCTTGCACTTTAGAAAGAAACTGTGAGAAAAAGATGAGGATAAGGCAGCAGTCACTTTGGGGTGAGCTCAGTGAGAGCTAGATGTGAAAAACCTTCAGTGAATGAAGACCTTTTTGCCACTGATAACATCAGTACGTTTTGGAAACATGGTCCCTTGTGGCAATGTTAGTTACAGCCAAAGCTTCATTCTTATTTACCAGACAAATTGAATGGAGTTCACCACTAAGATTTTAGTAAGCTGATGATACTGCACTTAAAGAATTTATTTCATACCTATTTTAAAAGACTTTATCTTATAAACATATATTAGGAACTTATAATTTTATATATAAAAATAAGTCCATGCTGCACTATTGCATCCTGTTTAGAAAGTATTAATCAGAAAAAATCTCTGTCACCTCATCTCAGCTCCAGGGCAAAGCTCTTTTACCTGTCACTATCATTAACCTTAGACCCTAAAATGGAATACAATGGGTACAATGCAGATCTTTTCTACTTAGTGCTAAATAAATGATGTTTTTCTAAATATGCTGAGAGCAAAATTTCATTGCCAAACGTAAGCTTCATCATTGCCAGCAAAAGCTTCACCATTGTGCCTGATGTCAGAAGTTAATGTTGAGAACAAGGACCCAATAACCTATTGCGTAAGAAGCATAAAAAAGATTATTTTTTTTTCCTGTAAGAAAGCAGATTTTTTTCATTAAAGGTTATCAGTAGGAAAAATTAAGGGGTTATATTCTTCAATGATTTAAACTCTCTGTAAATGCACTGACTTCTGTGACACTGCACTCAGTGAAAAGGCTGTATGCATTTTTAAAGCTGATTTGAACTCATGTTAGAGTAACCCAGCAGTAAACCACCTTCAGTTTGCACTAATGTCCCTGCCCTACCTCATAGAGTAGAACTAGGCTAGACTAGAGTAGTTCAGTTGGAAGGGACTACATAGGTCATCCAGTCCAACTGCCTGAACATGTCAGGGCTAACTAAAAATTAAATAATGTTATTGAGAGCATTATCCAAATGCATATAACTTGCATGCACTTTGAGGAAAAGAAAGAAGTTTGCTTAATGATGTGTACAAGCACACATACAAAAGAACAGCTGACAATAAATAACCTGTGTAAGACTTCGAGCTTCAGAGTCAGAACATGATGAGAACGGGAAACTGCTAATATGATCACGGCATGATATCAGCTTTGTATAGTGAGAATAAATCACAGACAGTGCATCATTAGAAATTCAAGTCAATGAATGCACTGTAATTTTCCCATTTATATTGCACCTAGTGCATTTGTACAAGCTGATTAGGTTATATAGACAGACCTTATTGGGTTTTTGCTTTTTATTTATTTTTATTTTTTTATTTTTATCAGCAAGTTCCTCGCTGCTTTAGGGAAGATCAATCAAGCAGGGTTTCAGCTGTTGTGCTATAGCCACAGTGCTGCACTGAACATTTTTAGACTTGGTCAATCAGCTATATATACTTGAAGGTGTTTCACTTATGTTTCTTTGTTGCAGTATTTAATCTTCTCAGTGATTAAGCTGAGGAACTGGAGCATCAGGTTACTGGGCGTCAGTATTAGTACATCTTTCTGGCAATTTGTGTGATAAAATAACACATTCTTGTAGCCAATCCCAGTGAAGAGGACATTTTAAAAGACTAGTCTGCATAAATTGATTTCTAAGTAGCAAGAATATCATGTGCTGGTGGCTTTGCATCTCCAGGAGCCAGTGACATCCTTGGAAGTGTTTAAGGCCAGGCTGGATGCGATTTTGAGCAACCTGGTCTAGTGGGAGGTGTCCTTGCCCATGGCACGGGGAATGGATCTTTAGATGATCTTTAAGGTCACTTCCAACCCAAAGCATTCGATGATTCTGGATCAAATATCATAATTATTTTATTCCAAAAGAGAAGATTTTTAAATGCCCATTTTCTAAGCAGTTTACTAAGCACTTTGAACCTGTCCATTAATGTTAAGAATAAGTCATTAGTATTTGACTTTCAAAAATATTTTGTAGATCATCTATGCTTTTTTTTTTTTTTTTTTTTTTTAAATCAAGTTTTGTCCTAGTGCTCTGGCATCCTGACAAGCTTTAAGAATACTTGTGCCAGATTGCTAACAAGTGCTGGAGTTCAGCAGCAAAAAATGAATATATCTTCAAATGCTTGGGTTAGGACCACAGAAAATGCAGGTAGCTAATGTACTAATCAAGTGCATCAAGGTAAAGTTTATTGTCCTGGCCAATTCAGCTTGAAAATGTGGCCCCAATGGCTGAAACACTTCTAATTTCTGTGGTGGTGGCACGGTCAGTATTCCTTTGGAGCTGCAGCTTTCAGCTGGCTATGTGCATGCCTCTGTGCTCTAGGTAATGACCATTTTCTCCAGCAGTGGAGGGCATATCATCTGCTTGTTTGGAGGTATTTCTCTACAGAAACCTGTAGAAAAAATACGTCTCATTTTTATTTTTATTTTTTTCCCTTTTCCTCTTCTATTTTTTTTTCCTTTTCTAAAATTTGTCTCCTGTTGGCACAAACACAGGGGTCATTTTGCGCATTCTTATTTTCCTGCCAATTTGTAACTGTGGAAACAGTTTTAATTACCTGAATAGCTGACAGTGTACCTCAAATCCTTACATGAGCATGTTCCTAATCAATTTGTGAGAACAAAAAAAAGGAGGGAATGGTTAGGATACAGAGACAATATCTGGCTGGTTTCATCTTAGTGTTTTGGAGTTACCATTCAGAAAATATTCAGCAAAAAGTTAGCACTCAGGAGGTCTGTATTTGTTCTCAGGGAAAGCTTTTTTACACTTCATAACTGCTGGTAGAACTCTACCATTTGTAAAGGTGTGAGCCACAGGACAAGTGATAATATGAATTGCCACTATATTGTGATTTACAACTCCATTATCTTCCATTATATAGTCATTTGAATGAGATGGGGAAAACTCTGGCGAACAACCAACACAAAATGAAAGAGTATGCCAGTATTGTAGAATACATCCAGTAAATTTTAAGAAAATGCTGCATTAAAATGCTGTGATAATCTGTAGTTAAATGGAATTTATACTTCCAAAGAAGCTTTATTTTAGACTGTCAACTTCAAGCTGATGTTCAGAGAGAACCTAGTTACTGAGATGAATATACTGTGTTGCCATACACATGCAAAGCACTAATATATTTGGGGCTTCTGAAGTACCTTTCACTACCAATAGATATAGATAATAGGTATTTACACCTTACACATTTTGCCTGAGTTGCTTTCTTACTAGGTAATTGGCAGATAGTGAAGCTTTATGCTGAGGTGTTTTACATTAATTTCTTATTGTTCTTTAACTGTGATGCTGGGCTGACTAATATTTTATGCATGCGAATGTGTCATCACTAGAAAGCATTATTTAGATGCTTGTAAAAACAGAAGGAGAACAAAGACCAAAGCTACTGCTATAAGTTTGAATGGCCCAGTCTAAGATGTTTGTCTATTAAACTTAAAAAAAAAAAAATAAAGATTTTGTAAGCATATATTGTTGCAGCTTACTGAAAGACTCTCTTCATGTAGTGTACAGGAAGTACAGCTGAAATGCTGGAATTCCTATCAAGCAGAAGATTATGCTATCCAACAAGCAGGAAAACTTTCAAAATATGCATGGCATGCTTCTGACAGAAAGTGGATAACACCACTCCCATTTTAAAAAAGGGTAGAGAGGAGGACCCAGGGAACTACAGACAGGTGAGCCTCACCTCTGTGCCTGGGAAGATCATGGAACAGATCCTCCTGGAGGCAATGTCAAGACACATGCTGGACAAGGAGGCAATCTGAGACAGCCTGCGTGGCTTCATCAAGGGCAAATTGTGCCTGACCGATCCAGTGGCCTACTATGATGGAGTGACTGCATCAGTTGGAAAGGGAAGACCAACCAATGTCATCTACCTGGACTTCTGTAAGGCCTTTGACATGGTCCCACATGACATCCTCATCTCCAGATTGAAGAGATATGGATTTGGAGAGCGGACCACTTGATGGATAAGGAATTGACTTGAAGGCCACACCTAGAGAGTTGTGGTCAGTGATTCTATGTCCAGCTGGAGGCTGGTGACAAGTGGTGTCCCTCGGGGGTCTGTCCTGAGACTGGTAGTTTAATATATTTGTCAACAACATAGATGATGGGATTGAGTGCACCGTCAGCAAGTTTGCAGATGACACCAAGCTGAGTGGTGCGGTTGATACCAAAGAAGGAAGAGATGTCATTCAAAGGGATCTAGAGAGGCTGGAGAAGTGGGTCCATGTCAACTGAATGAGGTTCAACAAGTCCATGTGCAAGGTGCTGCACCTGGGTTGGGGTAATCCCAGACAGGAGTACAGACTGGGAGAAGAACTCATTGAGAGCAGCTCTGCAGAGAAGGACTTGGGGGTTCTGGTGGACAAAGGCTTGGCATGAGCCAGCAGTGTGCTCTTGCAGACCACAAGGCCAGCTGCATCCTGGGCTGCATTAAAAAAGAGAAGTAGCCATCAGGCCAAGGTGATTGTATCCTTCCACTCTGCCCTCATGAGGCCCCACCTGGAGCCCTGCATCCAGATCTGGAGCCCCCAGCACAAGAAAGATCTGTACCTGTTAAAGCAAGTCTAGAGAAGGGCCAAAAAGATGATCAGGGGTCTGGAGCACCTCTCCTATGAAGTAAGGCTGAGAGAGCAGGGGATGTTCAGCCTGAAGAGGAGAAGTCTCCAGGGTGACCTTACAGTGGCCTTCCAGTACATAAAGGGGGTACGTAAAGGAGAGGTACTCTTTGTTAGGGAGTGTAGTGATAAGGAGTAGACAAGGAGTAATGGCCTTAAACTAAAAGAGGGTAGATTTAGATTAGATATAAGGAAAAAATTTACTCTGAGGTTGGTGAGGCACTGGAAGAGGTTGCCCAGAGAGATTATGGATGCCCCATTGGTGGAAGTGCTTGAGGCTAGGCTGAAAT
>NC_139723.1:9284680-9417180 GCF_964211835.1 Anser anser
GCTCAGCGGTGTCAGAGTGTGTCAGCTGTCCTGGATGTGTTAAGGTAGCACTGCCATAGAGACTGTGGTTGTCCCAGTCACTATCACTTCCAGTGGGGCAAGATGTTGTGGTTGTGCACAGCAGGGGAAGTTCCCAGCATGGTGGCTGCTGTTCTGGGGGCAGGGGGAAAGGCTGAAGCCCAGGAGTGTTGTGACGGAGAAGTGATCCACCTGGCAAGGCGAGAAGGAACCCATATGTGCTGAATGGAGGTGCAATTTGCTGAGACAGCCATGTCCCCAGGCCCCCTGAAATGCCTGCAGGCGGGGAAGTTTGGCCTCCTGCCCAACACACCGTTGTTTGAGAGCGACTTCTTCCAGGTGACTGGGGTAGGGAAGGGCAGAGGTTAGATATCCTGCCTCAGAAGCAGGGTCCTAAGCTAATGGATTCCACGCATGCAGGTTGGCTGCCAGGGGGAGATGCTTCACGTAACGAAACGCGTCCACGTCATTACCATGGGCGTGGCCTGCACTGATCCCAGCGCAGGGATGCCCGACACCTTGTTACTGGCTGCCCCGGCGGCCCCTCCAGCTGAGGGACATAAAACTGACAGAAGTCTGACAGAAGTCAGACTGTGCCCCCCTTACACGTGCTCCCCCTCTCCACAGGCAGCAGCTTCACTGGGAGAATAAGGACATTCTGGAGCTGTTGCTGGGCCCCTGGACTTGCCCCCGCTGGTGTTGATGCTGACAAAGTGAAGCCTCCACGGAGTGGGCAATAAACATGCCTTGCTGGACTTGTGGCTGCGGTTTTTGGGTAAGGGCCAATTCAGGATGTGGGCACTTGCATGCTCAGGTGTTGCTGCCGGTCGTTGTGCGTGTAGTTTTGTGCGTGTAGCACTGGTGCAGTGTGGATGCCCCAGTAGGCATGCTTAGGTGGTGTCAGAGCATATCAGCTGTCCTGGCTGTGGTAGGGTACCAGTGAATAGGGAATGTGGCTGTCACAGTCAGTGTCATTGGGGTTAGATGTTGTTGTTGTGCACAGCAGGCAAAGTTCCCATCATGGTGGCTGCTGTGTGGGGAGCAGAGGTGAAGGCTCAAGCGCAAGAGTGTGGGAACAGAGCAGTGAGCTATATCACCATGCCAGGAGGAAGCAAGGCATGCAGCGCACTCCCTGAGGACCCCGACGAGTAGAATGGAGGCAGAGCTTGCTGACAGAGTTGGGTTCCTCATCTCTGTCCAGAGATGCAGCCTCTGTAGGCCACAACCTCATTTATGCCAGATCTTCCTGCTCCATTGCGGTTTCCTCCATGGGCTGCAGCGTGGAGATCTACCCTGCCACGTACCCTTGGGCTGCAGGGGGACAGCCTGCTCCACCAGGGGCCTCTCCACATGCCACAGGGGAACTGCTGCTCTGGCACCTGGAGAACCTCCTGCCCTCCTTCTGCACTGACCTTGGGGTCTGCAGGGCTGCTTCTCTCTATGTTTTTTCTCTCCTCTCTCCCACCTGTTGTTGGCAGCATTTTTTCCCTTTCTTACACGTGCTGTCACAGAAGCACAACCAGCAGCATTGCTCATTGGCTCAGCTTTGGCCAGCAGTGGGTTCCTTTCTGAGCTGGCTGGAACTGGCTGTCATTTAACAGGGGGTCAGACCCCATTATCAATCATAATCATTATCATTATAATGATTATGATATTATATATCATTTATATAATATATTTATATGATTTAATGTGATTTTATATGATTTAATATTAATATTTAATATTAATATAATATGATCATATTTATATGATATTATATATCATTTATATCATATATTTATATATCATATATTGATATATTGATATATTGATATGATATATATTATGATTTATATATCATATTATGATATTATAATCATTATTGTTATAACTCTGCCACATATGCCAAATACAGCCAGCCCAGGACAGGCTACTTGTTATCCCTGCCCAGTCTGCTGGCTCCTGCACTCCAGGGCACTCTGCCTTTCTGGATGGGTCATTAATACCCTTTTCTGGGGGAGCTTCAGCCTTTCACAGCATCCTTGTTACTCCTGTATTGGGTCTTGGGTTGATGGGACCTTTGTTCCTTGCTGCTCAGCAGCCACCTTGTCCTGTTGTCTTGCCCTTAGATACCCACTCTCTCCCCATGTCTCCGGGCATGTCACCTCCATTCTGGCATATCTGGCTTGATCATCACTAGCACTTACACACCTGCTCACACACCCACACACTCCCCTTGTAGGCTCAGGAGCCTCTGACAGTGGTGTCACTCCAGTTGCTGGCACATGGTTTTACTCACCGTGTCTCTGCAGCCACAGGCACCCACGTGCCTGGGCTCTTGCCCTTTACCCCAGCCCAGCTGGTGGCACCCAGACCCCATAGACACACAAGCACACAGAACAGGTGCTTCTCACTCAGGAGAAAAGCTAGAAATGGAGTTGAGCAAGAAAACAGGACAGACTGTGCTGATTGGGTGGAGGGCATGGCCAGACCAGTGTACCAACCAGCATATTCACCAAGCATATCCCCATTTGACTGGCCATTTATTTATCCCATGTTGCCATTATTTTCCCACACTTTTTCCTCCCCAAATCATCTAATTCCATCCTTTTGCCAGTCTTTGGTTCCTCCCCCAAATATCCTTTGCAATAGTTCTGTCCCCAGCAATGTCGTGACTGGATTCATGGGACCCATTCCGTTTTCTGCCTTCATCACAAGAATCCATCAAGCATACTTCACACTAAAGTACACACCACTGGCAGCACGGGATTACAGGTTTCTGTATAATTGTAAGCCTTTATCTTTTGTTAAACAAACGTACAAAGAAACAAACAAGCAAAACACCAAAACCCAAACAAACAAAACAGTAGGTTTCTCTTCCTGAGTTAATTCCTGCCTTGCTCACTTCATCTCTGCTGGGGCCCAACAGATCTCATGTATCCTCCCTATGTGGTTCCTTTCCTCATCTCCTTCTAGAACAGCAGCACCTTTAAGCTTGGGCCCAGCAAAACATTCACTGGCATGGAGTCAATTCCAGAATATTTTCCAATAAAACAACTTTTCCTGGGATTTGCTGGAGTTGTAGTTCAAGAGGTTTTCCCCTTTTCAGCTACACTGTAGATAAAACTCTGCATTCAGGCAGAGAAATAATAATAATAAAAAAGAGATAAAAATCAGTGACCACAGATTTGTGCTCCTTCCTTCTTGCAAGGGTTTAGGTGAGCTTCACTTGCAACGTCCAAAACCTAATCTAGAAGAATTAAAACTATGTTTAGAGTACCTTTTTGTACATTTCAACACTAAAAGCAAGATGTGGCAAAAAAAAATAAAAATCAATTTGCAGACATTAGGGGCTTAATTGACATCCAGTGGGTGGTGCCTGCAATATTTTGTCTGAAGGATAAGAATGGCAGCTGCTTTTTATGTTCTAAAGGATGTGTGCAGTGACAGCCTGGTAGCAGTCTGTTGGACAGAGGATAAAGACTCAGAGGACAGTCTTCTAAATCAGTTAGATTAAATAATAATATTAATAATACAAGTAATACTTGGGGGAAGCTTCCATTCTGCCATTCTATTTGGCTTTATTTTTTTTTTTTTTTTAGCTTTGTGTTAAAATAATGCAATAATTGTGCAGGTCAGATAGAACAGAAAATCAATTAACCCTGTTTTAAGGCAGGGTCTTGAGAAGAGGCTAATCCCTCTCAGCTATAATACAGCAGTGTAGCTTAAATTTTGCTCTATTGGTTTGTCCCTTTGGGAGAAGAAATGTCATCTCTGATCATATTTAGTCAAATGGGTGATGCCAGCCTGTCAGTGTTTGCTTCCTCTACTGAAAATAATCTTATCAAGAAAAACTGCAGCAATTAACTCTAATTCCTTCAGACCCAGCCTTAGCAGATGCTGAACAACCCCCATGAGTTAAGGGTCAATAAAAATTGACAGCACTCAGTGCTATAAGGCTATAAGAGACTATGATCTTCATTGGCTAAGTGAATATGCCGTTCAGCATTAAAAAAAATCCAACCAACCATTACCACCACCACCAACAAAAAACACTGAAATTGTGTCAGATCATAGAATCATAGAATATCTCAAGTTGGTACAAGAGATTGAACAACCACAATGAAAAAGCATAAATAGCCAGGATGATGGCATGTCACCCTGTAATTAGTGTAATTAGTTCATGTGAACACATCTAAAAGCCTCTCTAGTACTTGTCACCATCTGAATGCTCTTTAGGTTCATTTTCATTGCCCTTCTGTGAAATAAACTATCACTCTGATTTTACACATGGGGGGATCACAGAGAGATTAAATGGCTTTCTACTGACAAGACTATAAGCATGTTCTCTTTAGTTGCTCTATTCTCAGAAGACTTTCCCCTCCAGGAAAAGAAGACATGGTAGCTGATGCATTTCTGTTTTGGATCTGTTAGATCATAAATAGTTGTGTTTATCCAATGAGACTGAAATTCCTCAATGGGCAATGAAATGTGACTGGTATTTGTTTGGGAGGCAGTTAGTGTAGTCTGCCATCCTATCTGCACCATCATTTTCACAAAGGTAGCCATTAATACTTGGAGAAAGGGATGGTGTTCTGCTAGGTAAAAAGCTGTTAAGTGTGTTTCTAAAATATGTTAACTTATAAATCTTCACATATTCCATACTAGTGTTTTTCATATATTTTGTGCTAATGAGAGCTCTGGTCCAAACAATCAAAACAGCTCTTGAGATTTTTCTTAGGACTGCAGTGTCCCATCTGGAAACAGACTGCTGTGATACATTCACAAGCACTTTTCAGCAAAATTTGCCTTCACAGAAAAGTGTCCCATAAAAAAACATAGATCATAGAATCTCAGAATCACAGAATGTTTTGGATTGGAAAGGACCTTAAAGACCACTAATTCCTTAAATTCTAATTCTTTAAAGTGCAGAAATTAATAGTCACTATAAATGATGCAAATTTCAATAATCTATGAAAATTTAAACTAGTTCTAGAATTTACATCCTATCAATGAAGTGTGAAATGTCAGTATTCAGAATGAACTTTCTTGAAATGAAAGTTTTAACCTACCCAGAGCAACGTTAAAAATTGCTGTGCTGAGCTGCACAAAGACCAAAAATGTGAGCTTAAACAGTAGCTGCTCATCATGTGCTTGTTTTAACCTCTGCTCTGGCCACCTGCATTTTACATCTATCAGATACCTACATTTTTCAGTATAGCTAATACACACAGATTGAGTTAGGCTGCTCTTGCAACAGAGTGCTGTCAGTAGGAAAAAATGAAACGCATGGAAAATATCATGAACATTTAATCTGACAATACTGTCAATTGACGTGTTTTATTATACTTGTACTAGCCTGTTCCCTGCTAGCAGTGAGCAGCTGCTTTTAGTGAAATAAAATACCAGTCAAATGGATTGCCCCAGGGAAACACAAGACTGCTCACCAAGCAAGGTCAAAATGCTAGATGTTGAGAAGTTTTACTGGCATATCCCAAGACCCACAGAAGCATCATCTGCTAAAACTGATTTCTTCTGCTGATGATGTAAAGGAGATGGTGAGCAGGTGTTGCTTTTTGTCGAGGATACAGCCAATAAGATATCCATCTGTGAAGATTTGCCTGCAGATGCCCTACTCTGATGTATTATTTCCAGTGAAAGCAAGAGATTTTTTTAAGGATTGCAGTGAAGCTTTGGAGTTGTTGTCCAGAGTTTCTATAATGGTTTGATTTTATTATTATTATTTTTTAAGAACACTGTATTTTGAAGGGACAGTATTTCTTTTGAAACAAGCAAAACTTTTCCTAGAAACTTACAAAACACATTTTGCCCTGTAAAAATGGTCTATTGGAGAAGTAATTCATGGAAATGAGAACTAGGTAAGCAGTTATGTTCCTAAACTTAAGCAGAGTCTCTTCTGTCCTCTTATAAATGCAGAAAAAGGTGTCCTCACCAAAAAATATTCCATTATAGGCTTGGCTGAATGATGGCTCAGTCCTGACAGCTGTATTCTGAACGACAGCACCTTTCCAGTCAGTAGGAAGTGTATTTTTCTTCACATATTTACTGGATATTGGATTTCTTAGATAAAAAAAAAATTGTTAATACAGTTAAGAAATCCAGTTCATTGCCTTGTTATGAAAAAAATATCGTTTCATAGATGTGTTGCCCCAAACAGGCAAGCTTATCAATCGTATATTTTGACTATAACTGTAACTCTACTGGGATGATACGTTTCACTATTTTCCTTTTTGTTATGTCTCCCTTTTTTTCCTCCTCTTCTTTAGGACAGAATCATAGCCTCCACACCTTGGTGAACTCCAGCCTCTTAGTACCATGAAATGGTTTTGGTTCTCATCATCTAACCACCTTCTGATTGTTCAATTGTTTCTGGCAGCAGTGTTCTGTAAATAACTTCTTATGTCTGCCACCCTAGTACACTCATCCTTCTAGCACCATCTTTGGATTTGTTCTTGATCATTTTCATCATGCATGGACCTAAAGAGGTGACATTGTACAGGAACTATGTGGAGTAAGCTCCATTTCTGTTGACAATAATTTTCTGTTGATTTACTGTCTGATTCCTGGCTCTTGTGTCTCCTTTAGGGATAGAGGCATGAGACATGCACTCTACAATTTCTATAAGATTTGGTAAATGCACCTAATATGGCCCAAACTGAGAAAAAGTTTTCACAAAGTTTCAGGCCTCATTATATCCTTTTCTTTCAGGTTGTGCCCCCAAAACAAGAGAAATTGCAAATAAGTAAATCAAAACATGACAACTTCCTAAGATCCATCTTTATCTTCCAATTTTTGTATATATCTGGCAAGATAAATCATTGCTGAACTCAAAACAGTGTGAAGGATATCCGTGTCTCTGTTACCCATCACTTGAAACATGACAATAGCCTTGCATTTTTGTAGCTATTTCTTACGAGGAGATCCAAGAAGTTGTATTTTATTATGTTTTTTCCTTTTTGATTGGTTTGAAATAGAAGGACTAATACAGGCATCGATAACTTTGTTCTGAAGTTTGTCTGTGCAATTTCTGTTCTTCCATTTTTTAATCAAAAATCTGGCTTATTGAAATATTTTGACATCTAAGATATCTCTTAGATCAAAATGACTTAGGCATTACTCATTAAATTAAGTCTTGTGTTTGAACCTTTGCTCCTCTAAGCTGCTTTACTGATATTTTGTAGTGTTCGTTTGACAGATGACTGAGATAAATTACAAAAATATGCACCATTTGTGAAAACTGATTGAGTATGTGGGACTGCATCTTGCAAAACCTACATGTAAGTTCTGGAAACTCCATTTAAATTATTCCTCTTTGGACAATATAAGCAGTGTAAATTATTTTGCGTCAAAAAGATAGTATTTTCATGCTAATCAGTAAAAATTTTTGTATAATGTTTGACAGCCAAACTATATGGTTGTAGTAATACTTTCTTTATAACTGATTGAATAGATTTTTATGCTATGATGCCAGATGCTATGCATATTTTACATGAATCTAAATATCCAGCATGTTTGCAATTGCAAACAGAAGCTGCAGGTGCTATTGTCTGAGAATACTTTGGAAGACTATGAAGTGCTTCTATGTTTTTTATTCTGTTTTCTGTAAAAGAGATCTCAAACCCACAAGCGCTTTCCTACAAAAAGAGCGTGCATTGCATTTAGTGATTACTGCATAATATCTTAGCAATAGACACTTTTAGACAATAGACATATATAGACTGTATAATATCTTAAAAATAGACGGCAATTTTTGTTTTGGGGTGCACTGTAGGACCAGTTTTAGTTTACAAATATGAAGGCATTAATATCCAACTTTTTTCCTCAGTTGTAACATTGTCTTCCTCTTGTGTTAACAGGACAAGTACTATCAATATCCTTACGTTTGAATGGTAAGGCTAGCAAGTACTTTTTTAGTATATTTGATTTATTGAATGGGGTCTGAGCAGCAGTTCTATTTACACAGAGCACTGTTCAACTCCATTTACTGTCTCTTCCAGACATACTGCTCAAGCTAAAATAATATACATATGATGACAAATACTGCATTGCATTTATAACTTTATCAGACTGGCTGTACAGCAATTTGCTCTAAGTTTGACCACAAGGTCTAGACAAAAATGCCATCTTTTTTTGATCACTAGATAGAATCATTGTGTGTCTTGACATGTGCATAAGCTCCACCACACCTGGCATTTAGAGACTGTTTAAAATATTCATCAGAATGTCTTTTTGAGGATAACTCCTTCTGCATCTGGCTGCATAGTTGAAGCCTTTAGGGAAGGACCTATATTTCACCGATTTCATTGTCTTCTGTCCAAGTTAGGTGCATTTATTGGACCTTTACTTGTTTCCGAGAACTGTTAAGGCTCTGGCTCATTCACATCTTATACTCTGCCACTTGTGTAAGCTGCTCTATCCAAGCCAGCCTGGACAACTGGTACTTTCAAATTGGTTGCTCTAACGTCCGCATTCTCCACTAGATATACCACTAACATGCCCATATATTTGATAACAGATATCCAAGTTTCCTTTAGCTGACATAATGACAAATTGCATTTCTTCACATTCCTCCTCCAGCTTATGACAGGTGTGCTTACTGATGGTTTATTTGCTAATTCCGTGTGACTCCATAGATGCAATTAGTCTTGTTGAGTTCAGTCATTACTGTCACCTCCAGGCAAGAAAAGCTGATTTCAGATGACTGTAAACTGGCCCTCGTATGCATTATTTTCTGCTCTGTCCAGATAATCAGGCTCTCATTCTGCATTTACCTTTTACCACCTTGCTTTATTGTATGACTTGACATGACAGTACCTTACTACTTGGATCTTCTGAAGTTGTGCACATCATGTCTGTTTTCTGTACCCATTTGAGATAATGACCATAAGCTTCTTCTCAGCTTGACTCCATAGCTTTGGCAATTACTTATGCAAGGAATGGAATATAATAATATATAGGTGCATCTATGCAAAGCTACAGTCTTTCCACTATATTTTCTGTAATGCTTTTTCAGTTATTCAGTGCAATCGCCCTGCTATTACCCATTGCAAGAAGATTGATTTTGGTAGCCTAATATTGCTCTATGACAGACACAGGGATTTTTCTGTCATTTTGCTTTGTTCTATCTCAGGAGTCATGCTTCTAAGCTGTGCTGGTGGGAAATTGTTAATGATACAGGTACAGATATTTCAGGAGTAATTGGAAATCTTCACACAGGGCTTGCAAAATACAGCACCTCCCAGAAGGCACCGTATATTTGTCAAAGTATAAAAGATTTATTTAGTCTAGTTAGGGATAATTAATAAAATTGAAAGGCTCTATGGTTCATTTATGATTACCTCACAGCATGTATGTTCTGTGGTAAGGTCTTGTGGAAACAATAAAAAGTATTTTTTTTTTTGCAGTGAATTGTAAATACAGTTTTTCCTAAGGACTTATATAGCAAAAAACAGCATCTGCAGTGTTTCCTGTAACTCTGTCTTCATAGAACCGTAGAATCATAGAACAGTTTGGGTTAAAGATCATCTTGTTCCAATCCCTTTGCCATGGGCAGGGATACCACCAACTAGATCAGGTTGCAAAGGGTCCCATCCAATCTGACCTTGAACACCTCCAGCGGTGGGGCACCCACAGCTTCTCTGGGCAGCCTGTGCCAGTGCCTCACTACCCTCTGAGTGAAGAATTTCCACCTCATATCTAATCTAAATCTCCCTTCTTTTAGTTTTAAACCATCCCCCCTTGTCCTATCACTGTCTGCCCATGTAAAAAGTCACTGTCCATTGTTTTTATAAGCTCCCCTTAGGTACTGAAGGGCTACAATGTAATCTTCCTGGAGCTCTCTCTTCTCCAGGCTGAACACCCCCAGTTCTCTCAGCCTGTCTTCAGAGGAGTGAAAAAAATGCCTGAATTACATAACAACATATAAGATACCGAACTCCAAATTTTATCTTAAAAATAGCAGTTTTAGAAAGAGATTAAATCAGATTTAGTCTTTTCTAAGAAATAAACAAAGAAACACATTGAAAATTAAATATGGCAGTTATCCAAAACAATTTTTAGAAGTTACTTAAGTACAGAATAGAAGCCTGTCTGTGCACCCACAGGAGTGAATGCTAAGGATTTTTATATTAATCCACATCAATTTTAAGACAGTCTGTAATCAAAGCTTCTCAATAACAGTGAAACTTCAGTATGACTGTTCCATACATGCAGAACTTTCAACTTCAAAATTAAGAAGTGCTGTAAGAAACTAAAGTCCCAAACTCTACTTTGTCTCAATATGTTATATATGGCTTAGTAAAGTGATCAACAGTGCTATTAGAAACTTTAAGAGCAAAATACTCAGACTGACAACCAGGTGGATTAACAATCTTAAATTAAGAGTGATAGTCTCTTTGCATTTTCTTTCTTTATGTGTAGTGGGTTTACATGGCAAGGTTTTGGTAACCAGACCAGAAGCTGCCCCATGTCAGAAAAGAGCCAGGTCCAGCCGGCTCTAAAAGGCCAGACCCACTGCTGGCCAGAGCCAAGCCAATGAGCAATAATGGCTGCTCTTCTGTTAGAGAATGTTTAAGAAAAGGAAAAAATGCTGCACAATAGCATTTGGAGTGAGAAAATGCAGAGAGATACAACTGAGCAGACACCAAAGTCAGTGAAGAATAAAGGCAGGAGATGCACCAGGTGACAGAACAAGTTCGACTGCAGACCATGGAGAGAACCATGCTAGAGCAGATCTCCATGCTGCAGCCCGTGGAGAGGAGCCCACGCAGGAGCAGGGGGTCTGGGGGGAGCTGCCGCCCGTGGGGGACCCGTGCTGGAGCAGTTTGCTCCTGGGGGATGGACCCCATGGTACGGAGCCGTGTGGGAGCAGTTCCTGAAAAGCTGCTGCCTGTGGGCAGCCCCCGCAGGCTCAGTTTGGGAAGGACGGCATCCCGTGGGAGGGACCCCACGTGGAGCAGGGGCAGAGAGGGACCGTGAAGGAGCGGTGGAGACGAAGCGCCATGGATTGACTGCAGCCCCCATTCCCCATTCCCCTAGTTCCCATGTGCCGCTTGAATGGAGAAGATAGAAGAGGGTAGAGGAGAGAGAAAAAGGTAGTTTTAGTTTGCTTTTAGTTCTCACTGCTCTAGTCTGTAAGAAATAGACAATTTGTTACATTAATCTCCATATGCTGAGTCTGTTTTGCATGTGATGGTAACTGGTGAACAATCTCCCTATCCCATCTCAACACATGAGCTGTTTTTCATCATATTTTGTCCTCCTGTCGTTTTGAGGAGGGTGAGTCAAAGAGCAGTGTGGTGGAGCTTAGCTAGCCATCCATGTGAAACCATCACATCAGTAAAGTAGCACAGGCTTTTCTTCTCTCCCAAAAGTGAGTATGTCTTTGTGGCTCTGCTCTATTCTAATAACTAATCCCTGACCTCTGGATAGTCCATCATATCATGCGACAGACATTTTCTTGTTTGATTTGGAAATGTTCTTATTCCTCATTCAGACACTTTATGCTGTTGTGCTTGTAAAAGTGGCAGTGTTACTGGACATCCTTTTCTAGCCCATTTATCAAAGTGCTTGCTGCTCTTATTTCAAAGCCAACTTCAAGCAATACTCAGTTCTGTGAGTGCGAGTAATACTGATGAGACCCAAGACCTTTACAAGAACAAATCTGTGTGATTTTTCTCTTTTTAGTTCTGCTACATGGTGTTCTGGGCCTTTTCCTCCAGAGGTCAGCAAGATGATTAAAGCTGGAATAAATAGCCATATGCATTGGAAAAGCCTTTCATCCCAAGGTGCTGGAGAAATCAGGGGGAGCTGAATGCTAAGTGTAGCTGTGGATTCCTCACAAAGAGCTTGAAATGCCTTGTTTTGTAACTTACCTCATGCTGCAATGACAATGTGGTAAAATAAAGTCTTAAAAGTACAGAAAGCACACCTGTTAGGCTAACTGGTGCTAGTCAGATAATTTTGTAAGGCATAGTTCCGAGGTGCTGTAATTACAGATGCAATAGGAAGAAGACTGGGTATATGTCTTTGACTCAGTTAGGGTGTAACAGCCATATGCAGTTCCTTCCAAAGCAGCAGTGATTCACACCACAAAAATCACAGACTTCCCACGGTGTTGAAGCCAGACTATTGCTTTTATTTCTGTATCACTTCATGCAGCATGGTTGAAATCCCTCAGGTATCCCAGGGCCTCTAATAGTACTGGAAATACAAGGCTGAAGGGGTTGGTGGGCTGTTTCCTTTCAAAACTGCTTTCCCTCCCCCAAAGTTTGACCATTCACTTTCAATGTAATTTGTGCAGTTACAGTTGGAAGGAAGAGAAGTCCAAGTCTGAACTTTGCCTTACCTCTTCAGCATGCAGTTCACACTTTTGCTTGACCTTGACTCATTTCATTGCTTGTCTGTACACATTGCAAAAGTACCTTTTACTATAGTTTCTTGTTTCATTAGATCAGCAGTACATACAGAAATACCTTTACCTTTGTAAAGTTTACCATGGGGAGCCTGCAGGGAGATCACAGTAGTTGGAATTGTTTTCCTCTAGGAATGAACTTAGATTTTCCTGTTAATGCTGCAATTCATGCTCCATTCAGAGCTTTAGGATACGGTTGGAAGGAGGCATTATTTTCCTGACTTTCAATGTGCTTATATTGGGTTCTTGTTTAAATAAACTATGTATGGAAATGCATTAATCTTCTGCAACTCAGCTTGTTCTCTCTGTTCACTTCCAATATTATTAGCATGCAGTTTACATATACAAGGTCTAGCTGATATATTGGGGTAGCTTTGAAAATGATCTGATGATTGAGAGAGGAGGGACACCTTGTTCTCTTTTGTGAGTGATTCTTTACAGTTAGCCTGTACAATGGTATTAGTAATTTTTGCATTGCAGAGAGGGTGTGACGGTGTGCTCCCCACCCTCGCCTTCAGTCTGACTGTTGCCTTGCTTAAATACTGGCTGTTGCACCCAAGGCTTTGCTCAGGCAGATAGCAACCACAATATTGGGTCAACCTGGGTGCTGGTGAAACTGACAGACATCTTGCTTAGCAGCTGAGGGCCAATGGAGCATGTGCCAAAACCCAAATGATTGTTAGTCCACCATCTTACCCCATAAATAGTGAGTGGACCAAGAGCTCTTTGAGCTCTTCTGCACAACAGCTGACTGTATGTCAGGATCGCCCCTTGAATGAGGTTATCTCTCAAGGTCATGCCTGCTGCAGAGATCCCGTACTCCTTGTGAGAGATTCCTTGCTGCAAAAGATCCTGGGTAGGTGATTAATAGCTTCACTTATATCTTAGATTAATTATGCACATGTAATCCTTAGCCATAAACCATTGTCCAAGTCTGGAACTAGGAATGGATTTAGCTGCACCTAGGCCCTTACCTTGGTTCAAGGAGTTTATAAAGCAAGCGGGTCTGCTCTGAACCTCATGACTCAACGGGATGGTCTCCACAATGCTCCTGACTTACCCTGTCCTCTGTGCAGGAAAAAATTAATTGCATCTTGCCATCGCTCTCTGGATGTAGGACTAGAAGGTGTTTCAAGCAAATTTGCTGACGACACCCAACTTGGAGGAGTTGTGGACTCGGATGAGGGTGGAAAGGCCTTGCAGAGAGATCTGGACAGATTGGAGAGCTGGGAGATCACCAACCACATGAAGTTTAACAAAAGCTAGTGCCAGGTCCTGTACCTGGGATGGGGCAACCCTGGCTATACGTACAGACTGGGCGACGAGACGCTGGAGAGCAGCCCCGCAGAGAGGGATCTGGGGGTTGTGGTTGACAGCAAGTTGAATATGAGCCAGCAGTGTGCCCTGGCAGCCAGGAGGGCCAACTGTATCCTGAGGTGCATCAAGCACGGCATTGCTAGTCGGTCGAGGGAAATCATTGTCCTGCTCTGCTCTGCGCTGGTGCGGCCTCACCTCGAGTACTGTGTGCAGTTCTGGGCACCACAGTACAAAAAGGACATTAAACTGTCCTTGAGAGTGTCCAGAGGAGGGCTACAAAGATGGTGAAGGGCCTAGAGGGGAAGACGTATGAGGAACGGCTGAGGTCACTTGGCCTGTTCAGCCTGGAGAAGAGGAGGCTGAGGGGGGACCTCATCGCAGTCTACAACTTCCCTGCGAGGGGGAGTGGAGAGGCAGGTGACCTATTCTCCGTTATCACCAGTGATAGGACCCGCGGCAATGGTGTTAAGCTGAGGCAGGGGAAGTTTAGGCTGGACATCAGGATGAGGTTCTTCACCGAGAGGGTGGTCGCACACTGGAACAGGCTCCCCAGTGAAGCAGTCACTGCACCAAGCTTGTCTGAATTTAAGAAGCGATTGGACTGTGCGCTTGGTCACATGGTCTGAACTTTTGGGCAGACCTGTGCGGTGCCAAGAGTTGGACTTGATGATCCTTATGGGTCCCTTCCAACTCCGGATATTCTATGATTCTATGATTCTATGATCTCTAATCTTTTAAAGTCACTGTCTTATTTATGTTTAAGCTTTGTTAGATCATTACGTTATATTAAGAAATATATTGCTGCTTCTCTTACAAGTGAAATGTGCAGTTTCATCCAGAATGAAGGGAAAGAACAATTCACCTTATATGTACCAATTTCATTTTTCTCAGTACTATAAGAATCAGGCTGTATGCTGGGATGAAGAAAGATGTGATTTTATGTCACCACCGAGAGAAGGCTAGAGAACTAGTTGATATTTAAGAAGGCAAAAATTTCTCTCGAGTACTCAGTGTAAATATGCAGGTTGCAGATAAGTGGACAGTCAACCTTACCTTCACCAGTGCAATGTTTCTGAAGAGTGTGACAAAGGCAGCTGTGTAAACTTCATGCTTTCAGATGACATTTTCATTCTTTCTGTGCATATTCTGAACACTTCCTTTGCATCCAGATTACTCTCTTTCGCTTCATATAACTTTGTCTTGAAGAGCGGAATGTCCTCACCTGAGCATGCCCAGATCTTGAATATTTTGAGCCAATACAAGTCCTCCCACCTCAAAAAGGATATATTATATTGGAAAAAGATTAAGAGAATTAAAACAGTAAGAGAGGGAGGAGTAAAGGTGTTTTAGTGTTTTTCTTTCTCCCTACTCAAATCTATTCTATTTGGCATTAAATTAAGTTAATGTTCACAGAAACACAGAATGATTTATGTTGTAAGGGACCTTTTGAGGTCGTCTAGTCCAATCCCTCTGTTCAAGCAATGACACCTAGAGCAGGTTGCTCAGGCCTTTGTCGAGACAGCTTTTTTGAGTATCTCTAAGAATGGTGAATCCATAGCCTCTCTGGGCAACCTGTTTGAGGGCTCAGTCACCCACACAGTAAATAAGTGTTTCCTGATGTCTAGACAGATTTTTCTTTTGTTTCAGTTTGTGCCCATTGCCTCTTGTACCTATTGCCTCTTGTTCTGTCCTTGGCACCACTAAGAAGACCCTGGCTCTCTGCACCCTCTGTTCAGGTATTTGTATACATTGATAAGAACCCCCCTGAACCCTCTCTTCTCTAAACTGAAAAGCCTCAGTTCTCAGCCTTTTCTCCTAGGACAGATGCTCTATTGCCTTGACTGTCTTCATGCCCCTTGTTGTCTTTGGCATCACTGGCCTGATTCAATTCCATTTGGACTTTGGCTTTCCTAACTTCATCCCTGGATGATCGGACAATATTCTGCAAACTACATCTGTTTTGCCCACAAAGGTAATTGGTAAGCTATCTCCCTATCTTTGCAATTGATTTCTAATTATCTGTGAATGAAGTGATGCCCTAGGGTAATGACTAATAAAATAATAGCTGGGCCAATAAGAATAATTTGAATTGAATTGAAAAGTTCTATGTATATTTGTAGCTAAGAGAAAACATGAAAATATTTTTATTTTCTGAGCAGAACCCTGGTAGGAGCCAGGCTAGGAAAATTACCTAGAAAATGTCTAAATGACCTCAAGAGTCTTTCAGCTTCAGGCAGTTTGTCTGTGCAATTTTAACAGAAAATATCTTTTTCTTTCTGTTGTTAGAACTACACATAGAAAAAGTGAGGGGCTCTGGAAGGCTAGATAATATGTACAAGGTTATCCACCAGGCAAGTGGAGTAGATCAGAATAGAAAGTGTTTCTTTGGCAAGCCAGTCCAAAGAGAGTCCAAAGTTAGAGATTGCACCTCTAACTGTCATGGTACTGGTACCAGGAGTGGAGCTTCGTAGACAGATATGCTTATGAAGAAGGTGACAAAAGACTTGCACTGTTTTTACTGGAAACTATAATGAAATTACTTCAGGGGACTGTGCGCATTTCATTGTGTTTTTTCGGGGAAATCACACTATTTTAGTAGTACTATTTTGTGTTCTCTCTACAGGCTTTACACAAAGTAGCACCTTTGCCATCTGGTTTGTGAAATTTAGATGTAAGCTGAGAAGAAGAGCTCTCTGTTAGCATTTCATAGAGGGACAATGAAAGAGACTCAGGGCTCGAACATGATTAATTTCTACATAAATTATATTTGTGTGCATTCCTTTAGTAAGGGAAAGTAAGTGTTCATCTTTATTAAGGGAAGCAGGCTCCCCACTTGCATATGGGGCAAAAGTGACCTCATTCTCACTGATAGCTTGCAATCTTTGGTGTATTGATTTCCATCAAGATCAAAAAGAGGTTGTATGTATGTTCTGGATATGTAACAGAGATCTGGGACATGACAAATCATAACTGTGAATGACATCTTGTTACAGGTAAGAAGCTGCTAATAATATTAACTTCCTCCTTATGAAGTCTGAAGGAAACTTGAAAAAGATTTGTTTCAGACTTTAGAAAGAAGTAACTAGTTGTAGTATGTGTTTATTGTAGCTTTTGCTTTTCCCTGTCTTTTGAGTATAGCATGTTTAGCTGTTTGATTCATTGTTTAGAAATCCAAGTGGAATGGATTAGCTCATGGAGTATGAGACGTGTGTTTATTTTAATTTTCCTGTACACCTTGCCAGGAGGCCTGCGTTTGCTTGTGACCCTTAGAATTCTCGCTTTGCTCATTACTGCCAAGAAGAAAGTTACTGCCAAGAAGTCACTCCAGGAAGCTGAATGTATGAATAAGCTGAATATATGAGTAGCAAATGTGCATATACACATATTTAAGCCTGTTACCCTTGAATACATATTGACACTTAGTGCAGGCTGAGTTAAAGTCAAAATGTCTCCAACATAAGAAGATTCACCTAAAAAGATTCTAAAACTTCTGTTCTTTTAACTTTTTCAATAAATGAAATGCATGTAAGGTATAGCTAATATTTCCTGTAATGTCAAGCATATGTACAACATTAGTCTCTGGAAGTTACAGTAATGGGTCAGGGAATGTGTTAGCCAACATGAAATTAAATTCAGTATCACCAGAAAACAAAACAAACCAAAAAAAACAAACAAAAAATCAAAAGATCCTGGAGCCTTTCCCATGGCTATTCCTCAGTTTATTTGGCATAAACCTTTTCACATGCTGCTGTTTATGTGAAGCCTCACTTCTCAGATTTCTCTGTACTTCCAGATAATTAATATGAATAAAAAATTACTTAAATGTACTTAATTAAAATAAAAAGTTAGAAGGAGCTGCAACCAAAAATGACAGAGGAATAATGCACCATGTTTTTCTGCCAGATGGCTAACAAATGATATTCACACAGGCTTGGAGTCTTCTCTGGGATCCTAAACCAGTACACAATCATAGAATCATTTAGGTTGGAAAAGTCCCTTAAGATCACCAAGTCCAACCATCACCCTGACCTACGAAGTCCCATCACTAAAGTTTAGTTGCTCCTTAGTGCCACATCCACACATCTCTTAAACACATCCAGGGATGGGGATTCCACTACTTCCCTGGGCAGCCCATTCCAGTACTTGACTACCCTCTCTGCGGTGGGAACCCAGCTCTTAACCATGTTGAATGTCATTTGACGACTTGGACCACCAATCTGGCCTATCCAGAACCCTCTGCAGAGCCTTCCTACCCTCAAGCAAATTAACAGTCCCACCTAACTTGGTATCATTCACAAAGTTACTAAGAGTACACTTGATCCCCTCTTCCAGATTACTGATAAAAATGTATACCTGGTCTGGCTATGATGGAGTTAACTTTCCCCACACAACCCATATAGTGCTGTACTTTGCACTAGTGTTGATATAGAACAGCGTTGATATAACACCAATGTTTTTACTGTCTCTCCAACTTCCCACCACAAGGACATTAGACCTGGGATGGGCAAGAGGTGGGGAGGGGACACAAGCAGGACAGCTGACTTAAACTGACCAAAAGGATATTTCATACTCTAGGAAGTAGTACTTAGCAATTGGAATGGGTTGCCAAGGGAAGTGATGGTGTCACCATCCCTGGGGGTGTTTAAGGAAAGGTTGGACCTGGTGCTTAGGGACATGGTTTATTGGGTGACATTGGTAGTAGGGTGTTGGACCAGATGATCTTGAATGTCTTTTCCAACCTTAATGATTCTACGATTCTATGAAAAGCTGGTGGGGAAGAAGGTGAACAGGGGACTGTCATTATGACAGCATTTGTCTTCCAGAGCAACCACCACGTATGTTGAGGCCCTGCTTCTTAAGAAGTGGCTGAAGATCGCTTCCTGATGGGAAGAAGAGAATTATTATTTTTTGTCCTTTTGCTCTTGCACAACCTTTCTTGCCATTAAACTTCTCCTTCTTTTTCTCTACCCATGAGCTCTTCCTTCTAGCTCCCCCCCCCCGCCCCCATATTTTCACCCCCAGTCCTTCTGAGGTGGTGTGAGAGAGCAGCTTGGTGGTGCTTATCCGCCCATCAGTTGTTAAACCACCACACAATATTAAACAAAACTGGCCCTGATACTGAGCCTAGCAGAATGCCACTGGTGACCAGCTGCCAAGTGAATTGAACTCCATTGACTAGGACTCTTGGAGCCTGGCCTTCCAGACAGCTCTTCATACAGTGAATTGTATGTGTCTGAGCCCTAAGCAGCCAGTTTCTCCAGGGCAATACTGTGGAAAATAGTGCCAAACACATTACTAAAATCCAGGTAAACAACTTCCACAGACTTTCCATTGTCTATTAAGTGGGTAATGAGATGCAGCATTGCTCTAAAGTTCTGTCAGGTTAGTGGGATCAAAGACATTCAAGTAACCATCTAATTATAAGGTCTAACAGAGAGGAATTCTCAAGTCTGTGTTAAAGACCATCTAATTCCAACCCTCTTGCCATGGGAAGGGACACCTCCCACCTAACTGGGTTGCTCAAAGCCCCATCAAACCTGGCCTTAAACACTTCCAGGGGTGGGGCACTCACAGCTTCTCTCGGCAACCTATTCCAGTGCCTCACCACGCTCAGAGTGAAGAATTTCCTCCTTATATCTAATCTGTATTCTATCCTTTTTTAGTTTGAAACCATTACTCCTTGTCCTGTCGCTACACTCCCTAACAAAGAGTCCTTCCCCAGCTTTTCTGGGGAAGGACTTTTCCCCTTTAAGTACTGGCAGGCCTCTGTAAGGTCTCCCCGGAGTCTTCTCTTCTCCAGGTTGAACAACCCCAGATCCCTCAGCCTGTCTTTGTAGGAGAGGTGCTCCAGCCCTTTCATCATCCTTGTGGCCTTCCTCTGGACTCATTCTAATAAAGATGCACTCTCTTGGAGAGCTTCAGACCCTGACTGGACAAAGCCCTGAGCATCCTGATCTGTCCCTGTGGCTGTGATCCTACAGAGATTCTGTGATAATATGGCTGTTGCTAGCTCATGTTGCTCCTATGGTAAGCCTAGAACTCTATGGATGACTTAAATGTTCTGCAATTAGGACCTGTACACCATTTGAAGTAGTCTACCTAGACTTCAGCAAAGCTTTTGATATGGTCTCCCACATTCTCCTGGAGAAGCTGGCAGCCCATGGCTTGGAAAAGTACCTTCTTTGTTGGGTTAAAAACTGGCTGGACGGCTGGGCCCAGAGAGTGGTGGTGAATGGAATTAAATCCAGCTGGCAACCGGTCACCAGTACTGTTCTCCAGGGGTCGGTCTTGGGGCCCATCCTCTTTAATATCTGTATTAATGACTTGGATGAGTGAATTGAGTGCACCCTCAGTAAGTTTACAGATGACACGAAGTTGAGGGGACATGTAGCTCTGATGGAGGGTGGGAAGACCCTGCAGAGGGACCTGGACAGGTTGGATTGATGGGCAGAGGCCAATGTGTTGAGGTTCAACATGGCTAAGTGTTGGGTCCTGCACTTTAGTCACAACAACCCCATGCAGCGCTACAGGCTTGGGACAGAGTGGCTGGAAAGCTGTGCAGAGGAAAAGGATCTGGAGGTGTTGGTCGATGCTCGCCTGAACATGAGCCAGCAGTGTGCTCAGGTGGCCAAGAAGGCCAACAGCATCCTGGCTTTTATCAGGAATAGTGTAGCCAGCAGGAGCAGGAAGGTGATCGTCCCCCTGTACTCTGCTCTGGTGAGGCCGCACCTTGAGTCCTGTGTTCAGTTTTGGGTCCCTCAGTATGAGAAGGACATCAAGGCCCTAGAACGTGTCCAAAGAAGGGCTATGAAGCTGGTGAAAGGCCTGAAGCACAAGTCCTGTGAGGAGTGGCTGAGGGCACTGGGGTTGTTTAGTCTGGGGAAGAGGAGGCTCAGGGGAGACCTTAATGCTCTCTGCAACTACCTGAAAAGAAGTTGTTGGGAGCTGGGTTTTTGGCCTCTTCTTGCAGATAACTAGCGATAAGAGGGAATAGCCCCGAGTTGTGCTAAGATTGGTTCAGGTTGGAAAGTAGAAATTTCTTCTCAGAAAGAGTAATCAGGCATTAGAATGTGTTGCCCAGGTGGAGTCATTGTCCCTGGGAGTGTTTAAGGAAAGTTGGACTTGGTGTTTTGGGACATGGTTTAGTGGGTAATACTGGTGGTAGGGGGTAGAGGGATGGTTGGACCAGATGATCTTGGAGGTCTTTTCTAACCTTAATGATTCTGTGATTCTCTGATTCTGTGATTAGTAGGATTTAGACATTTATGTGTTTTGACAACATTACTAAAGGTATTTGCACAACACTACAAACTAGATCCCTGACTAAAAATGATTATGTTTGAAAATGTTATATGTCTTGTAATAGAAATTAAGTATGGAAAAAATCAGGTTGTAAACATATTCCATTTTCAAAGTCTGCTCAGAACATCTTGAAAACTGAGGCATTTCCAGAACTTGAGTATTTTAATCAAGCTACAGATATAGCAGTATTTTTTTTAAATTATTTTTATTATTCTAGTACTTGAGTGAGCTGCAGTTCTTAATACATGTCACCTGAAGTCTTTCCTGCAGGTAGTCATCTAGATTTTCATAAATGGTGAACTGAGGCTCAGTGATTTTAGCTGAGGTCATTGTGGGTTGGGATCTGAATTCAGGTTTTATGTCACAAGTTATTGCTTTGGTCACTTAACAATCCTCTATACTAAGACAATAAGCCATTTAGCATAGTCAAGAAATTAGCAAACATTATCTACTAAATTAACTTTCTGAGCTAGATATCAGTGGAGATTTTATTATAGTTCTAATAAATAAGATATAATTCAAATGTAATGCAGATTTATTTTGAAGAAGTCATTTATATACTGAACAAGTGTGATGAGTGCTATACATTTTTTATTTTTTCCTCTATACTTATCAGCATAATGAGATGGCTACTTCTTGAAGGAATTAAAGAAGTCAGAATAAACAAGAGAGATTATTTTAAGTGTAACAAGGCTATAAGTTATAACAAGCACCATCCATCACTGATAGAGAACCTGCTGTGATCTGAAGATTTACAACTTTCTGAAAAAGTCTACACTATTTTCCTGGCCTGCTGAGTTCATCCAGTTTGGTTTCATGTGCTCTCAGAAGACATTATCTGATTCTGGCAGATCTTTGACCTTTTCGAGTACTGTGTTCATTTTTGGGCCCCTCGCTACAAGAAGGACACCGAGGTGCTTGAGCGAGTTCAGAGAAGGGCAACGAAGCTGGTGAGGTGTCTGGAGAACAAGTCTTATGATGAGTGGCTGAGGGAGCTGGGATTGTTCAGCCTGGAGAAGAGGAGGCTCAGGGGTGACCTTATCGCACTCTACAGGTACCTTAAAGGAGGCTGTAGCAAGGTGGGGGTTGGTCTATTCTCCCAAGTGCCTGGTGACAGGATGAGGGGGAATGGGATAAAGTTGCACCAGGGGAGGTTTAGGTTGGATATTAGGAAGAACTTCTTTACCGAAAGGGTTGTTAGGCATTGGAATGGGCTGCCCAGGGAAGTGGTTGAGTCACCATCCCTGGAGGTCTTTCAAAGACGTTTAGATGTAGCCCTTAGTGATATGGTTTAGTGGAGGACTTGTTAGTGTTAGGTCAGAGGTTGGAGTAGATAATCTTGGAGGTCTCTTCCAACCTAGATGATTCTGTGATTCTCTCTTTTCTGTTTGATTACATCTGACTGGTAAAATTATAGTTTAGGAGGAAGTCCTCTGAATGAACATGTATGGAATGAGAAGAGTAAGCATTCTTCTAGCAGTACTTAGGATAATCTTTAATGCTGTTAACTACATATTAAATACAAAAATCATCATCATCATCAAATAGGTACCTTTAGAGAGCATCCACTGTGCTATGTTGGTAACCAGCCTGTCTTTCATCTGGAAGTTTCTCTGTGTACATTTGGCCATGTGGGTACATTGGCCAGGGAGTGAAATGAAAATTCATCTTACTCACTTATTCTGTGACCTAACCTAGCATCTTCCAAGCATTAATGTCAGGATTTGAGAGGCTTGTGTTACCATATCAAGTGCTTTTAGAAGTGCTGTGAATTAGTATTTTTTTTTGTTTTTTTTTCTTTTTTTTTGGTGTTTAGAAAAAAAGAAACCTCCCAATTGGTTTGTTTCCCTTGAGCTGAAAACGTCTTTTATTTTTTTTTTCTTTTTTCCAACAACTTAAAAAAGCCATCTTTTTACACTTCAGACTATAAATATCTCTAATGTTAAAAGCCAAAGCAGTGTGTTGTTGAAGTCTTAGCTGAATTGTACACTCCTAAAGAATATTGACTTTACAGTTGCTAGGGTGAGGAGACCTAGATTTCTGTAGCATGGCAAATAATTATATTAATGGAGCTTAGATGGCCATCAAGATTTTTAGAAAACTTCCACTCATTTACGAATTAGGCAAGAAGTCTCCCAGATGGGCTTTGGTTGCTCACTTCTATGGAGTTATTCCCTCAAGTGGGATAAGAAGCTCCATCTACAGAGAGGGAAAAAAAATAAAACAAAATAAAAGAAAGAGGATTTATTCCAGCTGCACTGAAAACACAGCTATTACCTGTTCCCTTGAGGGCACTGGAGCCTTCATGTACAAGTAAAACTTGTGTTCAGAACCTGATAAAGTTCTCCTTTTGCTGTGAGTGCATTGTTAGCAAACCTGTCATTAATTGCTACCATGGATGTGTTCCTTTCTCTGGATGGCGACACAGCAGCTGTGCCGTTAAGACTGCAAAACACTTTAAATGATGAGCCTCTAGGTATCATAAATTTCCCCCTCAGGAACCTCCTTCAGCTTAAACTTTCACAGAAATGAGTCTAGTCTGGGTGGACTGGTTTTTTCAATACTGTTGTAGAAGGGCTCAACTACTTTGGGGTAGGCAGGGTAGTGTGTGTGGTTTGGTTTTGTTGCTATTGGTATCATTGTTGTTGCCAATTCAAAGAAATAGAAATGCAAGCCAACGTCTTGTCCTTCATACCCTGAAAGCAGACAAAAAATGCCTTTAAGATTCATCCTCCAGAAAGGCATTCTCCAAGGGAGTAAAAAATTCAAATTGGAATAAGTAACAATACTCTGTATCCAATGAGTAAGGGATATATTTACAGTACTGACTTTTGTGCTAAGAAGTTTACATTAAGAGGGATTAATCCTTTCTTGCTGACAGAACTAGAGCTGTGGATTTCCTCTCTCATATTGTTTGGAGAAAAAGAATAACAAAAAATCATGGTAATAATCTAGCTCATGGTAGACCTGGCAAGTGGGGGAATAGAGGAGGAAATACAAGGACCTGATGAAGAAACTAAGTCTATTTGAAACCATGGGGCCATATAAATAAAAACTTACATTTTTTATTTTCTTCATGTGAATCACAAAGAACACACACCCTCTATTCTCTCCTGAATTTGGGGAGGAGGTCATGTCTCAATGTGCATAGCAGAAGCCAGCCCCACTCGAACCAGAAGTAAGCACATCCTTTTCTTCTCCCACCTTGCAGTTTCCAAAGGGCTAAACAATGCATGGGCTGGGAAGTGTGCTTGCCAAAAGCTTCAGAGTTGGGCAGTGCTGGTAGTAAAACTCAGTTCTGCTGGCTCAGACCATGCCTTGAAAAGGCAGTTTAAACTATTTCCCATTACTTTCCCTTCTCCCTGCTCTCCCCTTATAAAAAAACTTCTCATTTTCTGTCATATTCCTGTTACCTGGGCAGCTCTTGCATCTTTTCCATTCTTGATTTCTTCCTCTACAGCAGCACCAAGTATGGAGATCACATTCAAAGACAGAGTCAGGCCCCTCAAACTGTGTGAGTTTTGTGGGGCTATCATGTCACCATTTTATCTCTGTGGCAGAGAGACAGCAGCATCATTTCAATGAAGAAGAGCAGGAGGTGTCTGCTGCAAGGGACAGCAATCCCAAGAGCAGAAGAGAGACTGGAAAGAAGAAAGCTCAGGTTTGCCAAGTGGCAAAATGACTGCCAGCTGTGATGCTGATTTGCTGGGGGGCACACACTGTGGTTAAGATGGGGTTGAGTTTTGTGCATTTGTCATATCTAATCTGTCTGAATGCTTTTACTTGTGGAAGCCACAGCATGTCTCACCCCAAACTGGTGTCTGAAAATGGAATGAACTTTTAAAAAGATTCTTGGTTGATTTTACTCATGTAAGTTATTGCCATAGACTAGCAAACATTAGATATGCATTTTAGTCTTTTGCATACAATTCCTTGGTGATTTTTATTTCTTGATCACTTTTGATATCCTTAAGAAAAATGAGCAGACCTACAACATATTATGAAAATGGAATTCATAAGTATTTTAACTAATTTAAACACCAAAATACATAAAAACATAATGGAATTATTTTAATTGTCAACCCTTTTGAATGGATCCTAACCAATTTAATTATTCAGAAAAGTTTCAGAACATCTGTAGTGATGGTATATGAGGCAGAGTCAGAGATTTCTTGAATATTAATGAGAAATTTTGCTCTGCTCTATATGTAGATGTGTATCACTTGGCAACTGAGTGCCTTAATCCACAATTTATAACAATAACATTCCTTCATACTGAATTTCACAGACTGGGTTGGCTGAATTACAGCGCACAACAATGAAAAAAGCCTAACCCAAACTCTTACAGACTTCTGGAATATATTATAATGCTTAGTCTGATCAGAATAAGGATCATGAAATTGCCAGGAAGTTCTATTTATAGAGTCGTTACACCCAAGACTTTAAAACTGTGGAATTTTCTCTTAAAATCAGAAGAGAAGGTTCTGGGGAGGCCTTATTGCATGCAGCCTTTCAATACTCAGAGGGGTCCTCCAAGAGAAATGGAGAAAGACTCTTCATCAGGTTGCATAGTGACAGGGCAAAGGCTAATGGTATTAAACTAAAAAAGATTAGATTTAGATAAAAGGAAGAAATTCCTTAGTGAGGGTGGTTAGATACTGGAACAGGCTTCCCTGGGGAGGCTGGGAACACCTCCTCCCTATAAGTGTTCAAGACCAGGTTGGATGGGACTTTGGGCAGACTGATCTAGTCAAAGCTGTCCCTGCCCATGAGTAGGTGATTTGAACTAGCTGGTCTCTAAGGTGCCTTCTAACATGAACCATTATGTGATTCTACGATTCTATGAATGAAGAGCTGTCACTTATAGCAATCTTGCTATATTTGATTAAGAGTAGGTTTTCTGCATTTGATATTAACTGAAAATTTTACCTCACAAATTATTATATACTGATTTGTGTTGTATGAGCTTTAACATATTCCACTGAGAATTACTTTAATATTCCTTTTGAAATAATGGATTTTAATGCACAATGTTATACATGCTTGATTTTTTCAGTGGGAATTTGGGAGTCCTTGAGTGTATTAAAAAACAACAACAACAACAAAAAAAGATGTTTAAAGTCCTTTGGAGAACCCTGAACATAGATTTTCTCTTAAATAATTCTTCAGAATGAAAAACATTCTTTCTGTCAACTTGACTTCATGCTTTCTTTTTTTTTTTTTAAGGTGGAGTTTCTTGCAAAAAATACTTAAGAAGTTCTGCAAATCACTAATTCACTTTGAAGTTCAGATTTACAGTCTTGTAAAGTATTTATATTTGGTCCCATGTTGGCATTATTTTTTTTCAAAAAGGTTAAGGTCATATCTCATGGTAAGATTTTTAATGAAATAGCTTATCATGTTTTAATTTGTCTCCTTTCATCTGTCTGCTGTTCTTGCAAGCAGTGTTGCAGTGTTATGTGTTACTTCTTGGTTCAGAAGATTCATGTAAGTGAAGGTTTGTTTATGAGACTGTCTCAGTTAAAACAAGCGTGCATATCATTTTCCAAGCACCTTTATTGCTTTTGTTGGTGCATATTTATGAAGTGCTTTGTGAGGGCAAAGAAGTCATACTGTGAATAGCAGATATTTTGAATTATTTAAGACTGGGATTTTCTGGAAGACTGTGTCTTCCCAAACTGAAATGAATACAGGAGAGTGAATGCAATGTTGAAAGCAATATCATTTAACAGCTGGCAATAGCATAACAGACATTATGTCTACATATTCACACTTTTTTATGCAAATTAGAAGTCCCCAGTTTCTACAGGCATTTATGCATGGACTTACAGTCATGATTTAATGAAGGCTAGTCCATATTTGTAGTAGTTTGCCACTGCCATGACATTCCTTCTAAAATCATAAGGGAAGTGTTTTCAGTCTGAGTTGCCTGTAATTTGTAAAGATGGTGCATATAATCATGTGAGTCCTACATTGAAATAAGGGATTGTCTTGCTCTGCTCCTGCTGATAACGGTAGAGTTTACAGAGGTATAGATATCTTACTTTTTACTTAAAACTTGTCAAGTTCATAGAATCATAGAATCATAGAATCATAGAATATCCCAAGTTGGAAGGGACCTATAAGAATCATTGAGTCCAACTCCTGGCACCACACAGGTCTGCCCAGAAATTCAGACCATGTGACTCAGTGCACAGTCCAAATGTTTCTTAAACTCTGACAGGCTTGGTGCAGTGACTACGTCCCTGGGGAGCCTGTATCCAGTGCGTGACCACCCTCTCAGTGAAGAACCTCTTCCTGATGTCTAGCCTAAACCTCCCCTGACACAGCTTGACACCATTCCTGCAGGTGGACCCTATCAGTGGTAACTAAAGAGAACAGATCGGTGCCTGCCCCTCCACTGCACCTCATGAGGATGCTGTAGGCTGCGATGAGGTCTCCCCTCAGCCTTCTCTTTTCCAGGCTGAACAGGCCCAGTGACCTCAGCCGTTCCTCATATGTCTTCCCCTCTAGGCCCTTCACCATCTTTGTAGCCCTCCTCTGGACACTCTCCAACAGTTTAACGTCCTTTTTGTACTGTGGTGCCCAGAACTGCACACAGTACTCGAGGTGAGGCCGCACCAGCACAGAGTAGAGTGGGACAATCACTTCCCTCGACCGACTAGCAATGCCATACTTGATGCACCCCAGGATACGGTCGGCCCTACCTGGCTGCCAGCAGGGCACACTGCTGGCTCATATTCAACTTGCTGTCAACCACAACCCCCAGATCCCTCTCTGCGGGGCTGCTCTCCAGTGTCTCATTGCCCAGACTGTATGTATAGCCAGGGTTGCCCCCTCCCAGGTGCAGGACCCGGCACTTGCTTTTGTTAAACTTCATGTGGTTGGTGATCTCCCAGCTCTCCAATCTGTCCAGATATCTCTGCAAGACCTTTCCACCTTTAAAAGAGTCAGCGACTCCTCCAAGTTTAGTGTCATCGGCAGATTTGCTCAAATCACATTCTAGTCCTACATTCAAATCATTTATAAAAACATTGAAGAGGACTGGCCCTAAAATGGAGCCTTGGGGAACCCCACTGGTGACCATCCGCCAGCCTGATGTGGCTCCATTTACCACAACCCTTTGAGCCCTGCCCGTCAGCCAATTACTCACCCATCGTATGATGTTTTTGTTTAGCTGTATGCTGGATTTTTTTTCCTGTAGGATCCTATCATAAACTGTGTCAAAATCTTTACTGAAGTGCAAAAAGATCACATCGGCTGGTTTCCCTTGATCGACTAGATGGGTGATCTTACCATAAAAGGAAATCAAGTTCCACTATGTATGCCCATAATACCTGAATTTTGGATGGAGTTGTGAGCTTTTTGCTTAGCATGGATTTAATTGTGAATGCGATAGGTGAAGAAGCTGTCAATGTATGTAACATCTTCTAGATTCTCAGTTTTATGAAATGAAGAATTGATAACTTAACCTGTACATTCTTCCAGTTTGTTTCACTTGTGTGTTTAATACTACCAAAAGTATGTAGTATCATTTTGCTTCTACATATTAAATCAATTTGGGAAGAACTGTTGAATTTTATCTTAGTACATTCAGTACCAATGAAATGTTCCCCAACTTTTAAACATAATGTGATCTGTTTGGTTTCCATGCTGTCCACTTAATATAATGTCAATGTGATTTCAGGAGTATGTGCAAATTAGTAAGTGAAGATTTTGAATCACCAGACGCGATTCTCCAGACTAAGTCTTCAAAGGAGATATTTTATGGAGCAAACAGTAAGAATGAATCTTACAGAGTACATCATTTGTACTGATCTACACTTTCTGGCTTGCAAGTTTTTATATGACTCTTGAAGATAGTCTATACTTAAACTTTTTGTGAAAATCCTAGTGTGTTGTCCATACTGAAAGATGGCCATATATGTGCTTTCTGGGGTACAAATAGTGCTAGGACAAAGTTTTCAATAAGATATGTTCCCAGTCAAAGATTTACCAACTAACTATGCTGTTTTATTTTCTAGTAAAATATCCCTATCTTGCAGTTAATATGTTCTGAAGAAATGTAATAGTTGGATAGTTCTAGGTAATAAGACTGACTTCAGCAAGGCTTCAGAATAGTCCCTGTTGTAAAGATAATTACTTTGTGACTGTATTTCAGGTACCATGTTTTCCTTCTGTAACGTTTCTAACAATGTGCAATAATATACACTACGAGAAAAGATCTTTAAAATGACACACAAATAGCTATGACACTTGCAAGCTTTCTGTTAGTCATTAAGATTGCTCCCTAGTATTATTTTCTGTTTATCAAGAATGCTCGGGACTGTTTGCTCTTTGCTTCTACACCTCCCGTAGCTGACCTTTAGATCATGAAGTGCTGAACTGCACAAGTGGTTCTATTCCTGTAAATGCTTTCATAGGCAAAAGTATCATTAACTGTTTGCAGTGTGGTCTCTCTCCACTGAAGAAGAATATAAATGCAAAAAAATAAAAACCTGCTGTAGAATTAGGGAGGAAAAATGAAGACCTCAGCTCCTTTTCTAACTGTTCTCACTGTCAACTGCAAGAAGAAAAATCCCCTGTGTTTTTCATACTTTCTCATTCCTAATAGCAAGAAAATGTTTAAAAGAAATAGTGGATCATATGTGAAATACTGGAACTCTATCATGAGCTGCAAAGAGAAGCCCAGATTTGCCACTAGATGCCTCTCTTTCCTTCTTGGTTCATCCCATGAGCTCTGGCCCGCACACTTCAGAAAGCACTTTCTGGCAAAGGTGAGCGCCTGCGAACACAGCAGGGCTGGCTGCTGTTTAGCAGTTGTTAAAACAGCTACATATTTCTGTAACTCTGGCAGAACCAATCCCCAGATGCTCACTGTCTTAAAAATAGAGAGTGATTTAGCAACTCATCTTCAGAACTGGCAGTTGTACACCAGTGAACACGGGGCAGACTTCTGTGCTGGGATGCTTCTTAGATAATGAACTGGTATCTGAGGTTCAGTGGTTCTGCTCATCTTGTTAAACGTGACTCCACATGTCCATCTAAATGCTCTTGCCAAAATCCCTTCTCTATTTCTTGCAAATACACAGAAAGTAGCAGGAGGTGTCTCTTGAAAGGGATGTAGTCTTTAATTGTTCAACTCTGTCTCATCCTTTGATCTTTCTGTGGGTCATATATAAACATGCTAATCACTCAGGTATTGAAAATTGCTTTGTATGGATTCTCTGCTACATGGTGGCTTTGCTCTAGGCAAGCAGGGTCATGGGTGTATCACTCTTTTTGACTGATTCCCCTTTAAGGTTAACCTTTCTCACATTTCATTTGCAAAATGAAGTCAGTCTTCCCTGATACTGCAGAGGTAACATGGAGGATTCACTGCTGGGTGGCAATGGCTTGTAGTGACTAGAGAAATGTGCAGGAGATACTTTGATGGGCGGGGCGGTTGCATTGCATCAGCAGACAGGTGGCTGATCACCTCTGCAAAGCTGATACATTGCTGTATGACAGCGCTGTGAGACTAAGGTTTGTATATTTATGTGTGTGTGTGTGTGTGGACAGTCTGTTTATGCATGTAGATGTGTTCATGTGTATAGGTATATGTATTTCTGCATAGGCTTACACATGCACACATACTTCTCGTAAATAAGGATGAGGACAGAATGAGTATCAGTGAAGACTGTGTTTTCCATTTGGGTTTGCAATGCTGGGACATCCTGCAAGAACATGGCAGGACCTCAGTATGTGATGCTGATGATGACGGTCTTGGAGGAGCTCAGCTTGCTAGACTGGTGATCCATGGGTGATCAGGGTGTTTTCTCCTCTGAGCCCAGAAAATCTGATTTATACTTGTTCTTTACAAATTTGCATGCAATTGAACTTAGGCAAGCAGGTCTGAATTCATTTCATGGCAACTCAGACTCTGGCTAGTGACGTTCCTGTTTCCAGGGGCCTACCTTGCCTATTATTTCTCGGTAGCAGCTCGGTAAAGTTCTGCCAGAGAGGATTCTGGTGCTGCTCCTTTTTGGTGTTTTCAAAGTAATGTTTCATGATCTGCCGCTTAGGAATTCAGCTACTGGTCATGAGCAGGTCTGGCTTTCCTTTAATCTTCTCTAGTACTGTCTGTTCTTGCAGATTGACTCTTCAAGTGACTGCCTGCCCTTCACATCTCTCCAGATGCTCTGGGAGGCTGCCACAACCTGTCACCGGGCTGAGGTCTGATGGTGGCAGCTCAGCTACAACAAAACACCAGGGATATCCACATCACCAGCCCGTGTCCCCGTGTCTCTGTGTGTAAAGGGAAAGAAAATGAGGAGAGCTCTGCTTTCAGACATTTTTTTTTTTTTTTTTCCAAGCAGGGACACAGCTCTGCCAGAATCACCGAACCAGACAAATCAGCCTGGAGTGGCAGCACAGCTGTGCCCAGACCTGGAGGGGAACGTGTCCACTTAGAGGGGGTTAAGGGTTGCGGCAGGGCTATGAGGGAAACATCAGGAGTTTGGGCCAGGCAGCAGCATTTCAGTGTAACTGCAGAGAAAATGGAGAACAAGAGTACAGAAGGGGTGGTTATCCAACATGTGCAGGCACATTGGGCTAGACCTGTGTTTGGAGGATCAGCAGCAGCACTCAAGCTCCCGGTCCTAACTGCAGGTGTGTGTCTCTTTGTAATGTATCGACCTGTGACTCCCTGGGTTTGGTTCACGCAAGGCTTTCAGATCCTTATGCTTAGTGTGCATCGTGTATATAAAGACTGTAATGTGCCAAGTAATACCCAGAAAAAGTGAAAGTGCTTTAAGGTATAAAAAATGTCAGTTTTCCTATGATGAGGAACCTTGTATAGTTTGGACACCGTCCAGTTTTCCTTCAAGCTGTTAGGCGAGAACAGAGAGTTTGTGAACACGACTTACTGTGTGTAACTGTTGCGCTTGCCTACAGCATAGGGTTGTTTGAATGGATTTAGGCGGAAATTTGCCCAAATTTCTTCTGTAAAAGTGAGACTCCGCACAGGTTGCGTTAGTCAGAAGGAAAAACAGGATAGCAAAATATCTGCTACGGCTTAGTAAAACCCCTACTGCAGAATTTCAGCTGTGAATTTGTGCAATTCATTGCAAAGGGTCTTGTGACCTGGATGAAAACTTTGCATTCAAAAATTGCTAACTTCAAAAGCTTGGCTTAGTCTCTGCAGCCTGTCTTTGGTTTTAATGCATTTCAACAGAAATAATTTTAGAAAGAAATTCAACAGAAATATATTTCAACCAAAATAAATTCTGCATTCCTGAACTGGGTGTGATTTTGTTGTCCACTGTTGCCTAAATCTAACTGCTACTAGAGAACAGTCCAAGTACTCCAAGTCCAAGTCCAAGTACCAAATACTCAGTAGATTTAAACAAAACAAGAGAAAAGAAAACCCACGTATTTTGGTTATAAATGTGTGATGAGATTTTTAAACTTTTTTATTTTTATATATTTCCTTCCTAACCCTTTCCTTCTCTTCAGCTTTGGTTGAGAAAGCCAAGCTCCTTGGAAGTTAATATAGTTAATAGTTAATTTTTATTATTAAATAGTTAATTTCTATTAATAAAAGAAATCAAACATCCATCCTCATCTTTGGAAGGTATCTGTAGAGGGAATTATAACAGCTTGGTTTACTGTTTCAGATTTAGATAACCAGTACCCATGATGCTACCAGTACTACTTAAATGTGAGATTTTAGGAAAATGTGAGTGGAGAGTGATCCTGAGTTACTCACAGTGCAAGTTTGCTGGTGATCACTGTAAACAGTAGATACAGATATTAATGGTGGATACAGCTTCTCCATAAGAAATATTTTCCCTTGAAATTTCTTATTTTTGTGTTCTCTCCCTTAAACTTTTATTGATGTTGTAGTGGCAAAGGATCTTGGAGGCCTCTATTTGAAGACTTTGTTCAGTGTTACATTGCCAGCTATCACAGCATGTGCTCACAGCAGCGCAACACAGCTTTTGCCCACGGCAGCCCTACTTGGACTATAGAAAGTGAATTTCAGGCTTGAGCACTTACTAAATAAAAGTATAAAATAGTACAAGTGTTTACTTGCACACCTGAAAAAAACATGAATGTCAATGCTTTAAACATCCCGAGACACCAGCAGCTCAAAGAGGGAAAAACGGTATTGAAAAAAATATTAAATGACAAGTACTTAGAGGTTTTATAATTACATGTGTTTCAAGCTGTCCGTTAGAACTGGTTCTCAGGTTGGATTGCATTGTCATAAGGTTGTTACAATCACTTTGTTAGTGACTAGCCTTTAAAGCTTGTCACTTTTAAACTTCTGTTAACCATGAAAGAATGTCCAATTTTGTATTGGTTTTATACAAAGAGATAAAATGTCACACAAAGCACTAAAAGCACTGTTCCAGATTTTGTGTTTCTTATACTTACTGGGCAATTTCTGGCTGTAAGTGAAGCTGTAAATCTTTACTGTAGGAACTTCAAAAATAATATCTGAATGACAGCATTTTTTGAGACTAGGAGAAGTTTCAGAGACAAAACTTTCAGGAGCAAAGACATATAGGTTTGATGATCTTAGTAAATTTGTATTTTCTAATTTGCATTTTCTTTGGTACTGTCTTGAGAAAACATTTAAGGAGTAAAAATGAAGCTGTATATATTGAGGAACTTTTAAAAAGTAGCTTAAGTTTCAAAATAACACAGAAGGTTTCTTTTCTAAAAGTTTTTTTTTTTTTTTTTTCCTCCAAATTTGCTATGGCAGAATTCATTTCTCCATATTTCCATGGGCTGCAGGAGGACAGCCTGCTCAACCAGAGGCCTCTCCACAGGCCTCAGGGGAACTGCTGCTGCGTGCCTGGAGCACCTCCTGCCCTCCTGCTGCACTGCCTTTGGGGGCTGCAGGGCTGGTGCTCACTCCTCACTTTCACAGCTTCTTCACAGTGGTCTTTTTTTTTTTTTTTTTCTTTTCTGAACTATGCTCTCAAAGATGCACAGTCAGTGCTGCTTATTGTCTCATATTTGGCCAGTGGTGTGTACATTTTGGAGCCAGCTGCAAACAGCTCTTACCTGACTTGGACCAGATCCCAGTCTACTCTCTCATAGGCTACAGCAGCAGCCTGATCCCTTGATACCAAAAGCACAACTGTAAACACAATACACCCATGTTTCCTGAAAAAAGGAAAGGGTCCCCTATGGCCATCCACAGAAGAGATGATTGAGAAAGACTCTGCACATCCAGTATCAATCATTATCGCTATCAATAATCATCGCTGGTGGAAGCTCTTAATGTGATATGCTGAAGTAGCATACCCCTAGATCTGCAGAAATACTGGCTCCCAAAAGATATAGCACAGTGTGCATGTCTATGTTTACTGGGTACCACTAAAACAGACTGTGGCTGGAGACAAAGCAATTATGCTACAAGCACATCACCCAAAAGTAGCTCAGGAAAACTGGGCAATTTTCTCCCTTCAATTCCTCCAGTTCTGTTTATGTGTTCACATGTGCCATGGTTGTTGGCTCTGGAAGGCTCTGGAGCAGAAGTCTGGTCTGTGGGACATGGCTCAAAAGGGCAAAGTACAATCCTACATAGCTCAAATCAGGATCTAGCCCATAGAGGGCATTAAAACATTACTTTTCTGCAATGTTGACTGCCTGGCACAAGGTAGTCCTTGTCCAGAACAGGTCACAATGATCCAAATAGCAATGAACACAAAAGGAAAGCACTTTATAAATTCTTATATAAATGCCATTCTGTTCCCATCCCTGTTTTCCTCCTGTTAAATTTACAAGACTTTCAAGTCTTTGCTTTGAGTTAACAAGCCTCAGTACTCTGTGTTTTCCACTTCTTTTTCTCGTCCTCCTCAGAGATTTTTATAGTGCTGTGTTTAATATGGAGAATGATGCCTATTCCATCATATTAAAGAGGCAAACAATATACTAACTAAACCAAAACGTGCCTGTCCATTCCTGAGCATGCATTAAGATAGACAAACATTTATGACAGGCAGCCAAGGAGAGAGTTGGAAGGGAAAGCCTAAAATTAACTAAATTGAAATGCAACGTTACATACTGTCTGAACAGTGATTTCAGCATGTCATGTCACTAAATATAAGTAGACCTTTTGGCAGATAGAGTTCAAAATGAAATTTAGAAAAAAAATCTTACAGAGAAAAACAAAACAAAAACCCCCAACCCACTTCCCCAACCCACCCTCTCAACTCAGATCTGATAAACAATTTGGCAGATGAGTGCATATGGGACAAGAGAAATTAGGGCTGTATAACTGCCATTGCCAGTGTTGACTTACAGGGAAACGTTTTATAGATTTTGAAAGATTAAATGAAGGTTTAACCATCTGGCAAGGTTATTTGCTCAGAAAAAAAAAAAAAAGTATCAGTGTTAAAAGAGAACAGGATATACAATACAAATATACGTGTGTGTACATGTGTGTCTGTGCGTAAGTATTCTGGGAAGCAGAAGACCAGAGCTGGCTTCAGACACAAGTGAAATAAGCAGTAAAATATTCCTAGGGTGGGTAACAGAATGTCCATGGTTCTCTAAATGTGTTTCTTATGCCAAAGTTGCACAATGTCAGACTTCCTCCTGTCTGCTAGCAAAATAAGTAGTTTAATGCTATCAATAACAGTTATCTACACAGAAGCATGCATACTGCCCTCTCCCCTCCAGTGTCTTTGCCATGATTTTGGCACGAGGAGCAAGGCCGACTCTACAGGTCCATGTCTCCTTCTTCTCTGCAGACAAGGATGGCCCCAGTCAGGCTCATCCTCAGAGTAGCAGAAATGTATTTTTCCTAATCCTGTAAGAAACCTTTAACCCCTAATGGTGTAAGTTTAATTTTAAAGAGCAGTTAATATGAAGATCAGGTTGTCGGATTAAGGGTGGTTCATTGATTTTAGCATCTGTTTTTGTCTCTTTGTTTGTTTTCAAACAGACTTGTTTAAATTAATGCAATATATTTTTCTAAGAACATCCTGAAGATTTAAATCTGCCTTAATTATGCAGATAAAAAGTACTCATTTCTGCTAAATATGCTTTTAGATTGTTTTTATTTTCATTGTCAACTGTACCTCAAAATCTGGATGTCATTACCACCTGGAAACCCAAACAGAAGTTTGTGCATTTCTGTTCAGGTGCTAGAAAGAACTATCTTTTTCTTGAAATTTCTCACAAGATAAATAGACAAAGTCAACCTGTGGGTAAGTAGGGAGAGAGGCAGAGGATTCCTGTCAAGTAATGTGAATTCACAGTATGTGAACTGTGCTACACAGACCACTTCTTATTTTCATCATTCTTATTTCTTTTTGTTTTTAATAAACTGTTTTTATTTATTTATTTGTTGTACGGTACTCTAAGCTTGATTAAGTAGCTAAAATGATTTTTTTTTGTTCCCTGTTGACTATGAGAGCTTGATTCCAGGGGGAAATATATATACATATATATAAACACACACACATATATATACTATATAAATGTATACACTTATATGCACACACTTCTGGAAAAAGAAGAAAAAAGTTCAAACACACAAGAAGTGATGTCAGATATATGAAGTGTGGAGGTGATCTGGGTTATGATTGTTTCATACTGTGCCGGAATTTTTTTTTCTAGCTGGGCTGTGACATGTTTAAAGCTGTCTGTTTTAGAAACTGTGGCAAAGCATAAAGGTTTCACAAAAATATTTTCACAAGAAGAAAACAGTTGAAAGAAAACAGTTTTCTCTGCCTGTTTCTCTGCCCTTCCCTATTTTCTCTAGCAGAAGAATGCCCCCAAATTAGTCATAGCCCTTACTTCAGGCTGCCTGCATCCTGGGCAGACTTGGCCACGTTCAAGAATGGGCTCTTCAAGTACTTTGAAAGTCTGCAAAACTTAATTATGAGCAGACCTATTTGTATGTTCCTCATAAATTTACCAAATCCCTCTGCATTGTCTTCGCTTTGCCTCTCCTGTGGTCCAGGATGAAAATAGGGTTGGCGCCAGAGTGCCATCTGAGTTTGGCTTCTGCCGAGGGCTGTCTGAGCTTCTTTATAGCTGCAGAGAGGGGTTTGCATTGAGCAGTTCACTGGAAAGCAGTGGGGTGGTGGAATAAGGCTATAAAAATACCTTGTGTCAAAATCTTCTCTCTCAGAAACCTGCAGAGTATCAATAGGATACGTCTGCACTTAGTAAAGTCAATAGCTTTAGTGCCAGCTTCTACCTCTCTTCCAAGCCCATTAGTCCATTGAGGACTGAATCAGGCCCTTGACTCATTAGCATTCATATGAAATTTTCAAATGCAGTGTCTGCCATTATTTAAACCTGATGTTCAGGAATCCCTGGGACTGTAGTGGTTGGGGGCTTCATTTTGAAGACTATATACGGTGCATCTCAATGTGGTCAGCGTGTTAATTTGCTCACGTAAGAATTGCTATGTGGCTCCAGACAGAAGATGACTATCTTCATGGTAAATGTCATACTGGAAGAAGAGTTCTTGCAATATTCTAAGTCTAATTACCAAAGTTAATTATAGTTTTAACTTCCCAAGCAGTGTAGGAAACTCTATGATGTACACTTTCCAGCGTGAATCCATTCTGAGACAGAGCTTGGCTCAGGAAAAAAAATTGCTTTGAGGGCTCTAATACTCTAAGAGCTGTTACAATCATAATACAGTAATTAGGAGGAGGGGTAGTGATAGCGCAACAAAAAGCTGGGAATAAGCAGCCTGACACTTTGCCAGGCTCATCTATTTGCCTATGACTGCAGGCAAACTCTATGTGAGTGCCTGGACTCTATGTAGACCCACATACTATTAAATTCAGCCCATTTTTGGATCCAGCCAAATAAACTGAAATGGCATCTTCAGACTAGCACAGACTTTCTCAGAGAGTAAGTAGGTCTTTTTTTGGACCTGAAGGGAGTTGGAGAACACCAGCCTCACACTATTTGGGAGCTTTGTTTCTTCTGCACCTGGAAAAGCTAAACAGTTTTTGTAATTAGGTTGATAAAAAGCCTTCAGGGAAATGAAAACTACCTGTTTTGTTCAGTAATTACAAGCTGAGAATCAGCCCAGATGTACTGAATTCCCTGCTCAGTGCTCATTATAATAGTTAGGATTATGAAGTCCTCTGTTGTAAACATATGATAGGGCTGACGTTTATAAGACTCTGGCAGATGAAATATATAGTAGATAAAACTGCTAAGCCACTGGCAGATGAAATTGCTAAGTCACTGACATATGAAGTAGCTAAGCTGCTGTCCATCATATTTACAAAGTCATGGTGGTCAGGTGAAGTTCCCACTGACTGGAAAAGGGGAAATATAACACTCATTTAAAAAAAGGTAAAAAGGAAGAACATGGTACCTACATACCAGTCAGCCTCACCGCTATGCCTGGTAAGATCATGCACCAGATCCTCCTGAAAATCATGTTAAGGCATATGGAAGACTTGGAGGTGACTGAGGACAGCCAGTATGGCTTCACAAAGGCCTAAGCATGCCTGACTAATTTGGTGTCCTTCTATGACTGTGTCATGGCATTGGTGGAGAAGGGAAGAGCAACAGATGTCATCTACCTTGGCTAGTATAAAGTCTTTAATGCAGTTCCACACTATCCTTGTGTCTAAATTGAAGAGATTTGGATTTGATGGATGGATGGACTGTTGGGTGGATAAGGAATTGGCTGGATGGTTGCATTCAAAGAGTTTTGGTAAAAAATTCAATGTTCGGGTAGACATTAGTGATGAGTGGTATCCCTCAGGGTCCACACTGTTTAATATTTTCACTGGTGACATAAAAAGTGGGATTGAGTGTACCCTCAGCAAGTTTGCAGGTGACACCAAGCTGAGAGGTGCAGTTGATACTTTTGCAGGAAGGACTGCCATCCAAAGAGCAATGAACAGGCTTGAGAAGTGGGTCCATGCAAATGTTATGAAGTTCAACAAGGCCAAATGCAAGGGCCTGCACCTGGGGGCAAGCTATCCCAAACACACACAAAACAGATGGGTGACAAATGAATTGAAAGCAGCCCTGTAGAGAGGGACTTTGCAATACTGGCAGATGAGAAGCTTAACATGAGCTGGCAATGCACACTTGCAGCCCAGAAAGCCAACTATATCCTGAGCTGCATCAAAAGAAGCGTGGCCAGCAGGTCAAAGAGGTGATTCTCACTCTATTCTTCTCCTGTGAGACCTACATGGACTACTGCATCCAGCTCCTGGGCACCCGGCACAAGTGAAAAATGGACCTATTAAAGTGGGTCCAGGGGAGTGCCACAAAAATGATTAAAGGGCTGAAGCACCTCTCCTAGACAGGCAGAGACAGTAGGGTCTGTTTAGCCTAGAGAAGAAAAGGCTCCAGGGAGACCTTATTGTAGCCTTACAGTACATAAAGGCAGCTTACAAGAAAGACGAGAAACTTTTTATCAGTGTGTATAGTGATAGGACAAGGATAACAGTTTTAAACTAAAGGATGGTAGAGTTAAATAAATAAAAGGAAGGAATTTCTTGGTGTTAGATGCTGGAGCAGGTTTCCCAGAGAAGTTGTGGATGCTCCATCCCCAGAAGGGTTCAAGGTCAGGTTTGATGGGGCCTTGAACAACCTGATCTAGTGGGAGGTGTCCCTGTCAGTTGCAAGGGGATTGGAAATAGCTGAACTTTAAGGTCCTTTCAAACTCAAACCATTTTATCAATCTATTATTCTATGATTTTATGAAAATTCTGTGAGATCAAATAATTCTCACTAGCTTTCTTTTTGCTGCACAAATTTCTGACCGAAGTATTTCATATGGAAAATCTTTTGCTTCCCATCCTTCAGAAACACAACACTGTGACAGATAAAACCTAAAGGTGTCAGGTCCTGGCTAGCTGTTAACGGAACTTGGACATAAGCCTGGGAAAGGGCTTTGAATCCAGTGACGTTTTCTCATGCACTTAGCATTCCCACCCTTAGGGAACAAACATAACTATGATCTTCTAACCAGAATCATCCATTTCTTGAAGAAGCTAGAAGTATGAACATTCAAACATTCCAATGGAGAAAAGTTATTTCTGGTCCCAAGCTCCTTACAGATCACTCCTGAACCTGTGGGAAGGGCTTAAGGGAAGAGTCACATCATTATTTCCTCTCATTTCTTAGTTTTCACTGTAAGCACACATTGTAGGATTCAATACAGAACTAATAATAGAGGTCTACAAAGTAAGAAAAGAGCCCATCCTTCTGTGGTGGGATGGTCATACAAATATGTTTTCCAATTTCAGTGACTACTGTGTTCTGTGTTACTTTTCCTCCTTAACACCAAACCAAACCAAACCAAACCAAACCAAACCAAACCAAATCAAACCAAACCAAACCAAACCAAACCAAACCACCACCACCAAAAACAACAAAATAAACAAGTCCCAAATACTCTTCTTTCCTCTTTCTCATTATCCTTTCTTTTCTTCCTTTTCTTTTCCTTCTGTTGCATTGGCAATAACTGGAAATGAAATAATTTTCATGAAATCACTGCATGGTTGATGCTGTCAGGCCCCCTGCTCAAACTGCTACAGCAGGTTGTCCAGGACCAGCTCCAGTAAGGTTTTAATGTCGTCAGGGATGGACATTCCACAACCTTTCCGAACAACCTGTTCTAACATTTAACCACCTTGCAAATAAATAAAAAATAAATTAAAAAAAATAAATTCTTATGTTTAAATGGAATTCCTCATATTTCACTTTGTGCTCGTTGTACCTGGTCTGCGTAGTCCCAGATATCTCAGCCTCTCCTCATATGTCAGATTCTCCTACCTGTCCATCATCTATGTGGCTCTAAACTAAAATCTCAGATGTGCTAACTGAAGTACATCATATTCACTGGCCACTAATGGAGCTAGTGGTATTTTGTCTTAACCACCAGCTTCAATTATGTCTTCTTCTTTCTGAATAACAAATCTTTAAACATTCTCAGCTGTATCATATACCATAATGAATGTAGCAGTAAATGGCTCACAAATGGGACGTCTGACAAGCACCATTGACCTAGATAAACAAAGGTACCATTGGACCGAGATAATTGCTGTAATTTTCCCCTTAAAAGATATAAAAAGTATCATGGTCCCAAAGCTGTTATTCTTATTAATGACTTCAAGCTCATAATTATGTTTTCTTCTTCATGTTTATTATAGAATTCAAATTTTTAGAGACTATCTGCATTTTAAGAATTGTTAGATCTGATTTGAAAAATAGTGGCTATTGGACATGGAAGGAATTCTTTAAAAAAAAAACAAAACAGCAGCGAATTTATGTCAGATATTTTTCTTTTTTAACCCACCAGAGTGCGGAAAAAAAGCTATTTTGGAAAGAAATAGAACTTGTCCTCCCATGTGAAAATCTCTGGAGGCTGATTCCTTCCTTTTGTATAGCCAGGCTTTAGCAGTGTAACTAGATGCATTTCTAAATTTAAAGCATATACATTTCTAATATATTGACAGTCACATAGCATTTGGTGCTTTAAGTTGGCATGTAAGCCCTCTGTTTTGAGCAAAGACTTAAATCTGCAGTCTGTTGCAGGATGGTCTAAACTGAAGTTATTTTTTGGAAGGAAGAAGGTGCTTTCTGGCACAGTTAAAATCTAAGTGCAATGGTAGGTAAGCATGTGGGGGTGATGAGGGGAGTTAAAGGAATTGAGGGTTTAGAAGACACAGCCCAAACAAAAACCTGACAAAATAGGAATAAATGATATCCATTTGGAAATGTTCTGCTTCCATCTGAACAGCTTCAAAATATGAAATAAATAGTTGAGAATATTGTAAATAATAATATATTAAGACATACTTCACACCCTGTATTGTGCAGTTACTAGAAATGTTTCCTTTTTGTATTTCTTTATATAACCAGTCCAGATTTGTATGTTCAATAATCTCTCAGTTACAGGAATAAATGATTGTAAAAGTGCAAGTCCATATGCTTCCCAGCATACGAAGGCTTTAATGAGTCATAAAAGAATGCAGACAAAAAATCATGTTTTGGCTTCTGCATGATATTGTTAATCAATCCGACCATGTGACTCAATATGTAAAAAAAAAAAAAAAAAAAAGCTTTCTAGCATAATTTAGAAATGTTTGATCAATAGCTCATTCTCTTTTCTCTTGTTAAAGTACCTTAACAAAGAACCTCATTACTTTAATTCTTGTGAGGGTTTTGCTGCTCTAGCTGGATGCACAAAACTCTACAGGACCTCATGGGATTCATCCTAGGGTACTGAAAGAGTTGGCTGTTTTTATACCAAGACCTCTCTTAATTATTTTTGAATGGTCTTGGGAATCTGGAGAGTTCCCAGTTGATTGGAAGCTAGCAAGTCTTGTCCCAGTTCTCAAGAAAGCTAAGAAAAGAGACACCAGTAATAACAGGCCTGCCAGTTTCACTTCAGTGCCTGGTAAAATTATGGAGAAGATTTTTCTGTGACTTACTGAAAAATACTTGGAAGACAAAGCAGTCATTGGTCATAGCCAAAATAAGTTCACGAATGGAAAGTCCTGTTTAACTAATTCAATTTCATTTTATGAGAAAAGGGAACTGGCTTCTCTCTAGTTGACCAAGGAAAGCCAGTAGATGTGACTTTTTGGATTTTAGCAAAGGTTTGTGTACTGTTTTTCACAGTATCCTTCCAGACAAAATGTTCAGCATACAGCTAGATAAGTACAGAATACAACGGGTGAATGATTGGTTTATGGATTGCACTGAAAAGGTAAATGGGGTTACATCAGCCTGGCAGCCAGTCACTAGTGGGGTTCCCCAGGGCTTGATTTTAGGGCCTGTTCTCTTCAATGCTTTTATAAATGATTTGAATGCAGTACTTGAATGAATACTAAGTAAGTTTGCAGACGACACTAAATTAGGAGTATCTGTTGACTCCCTCTAGGGTAGAGAGGCCTCACATTGAGACTTTGACAAATTAGAGGGCTAAGCAATCACCAACTGCATGAAATTTAACAAGACCAAGTGTGGGATTCTGTACCTGGGCTGGAGTAACCCTGGCTGTACATACAGATCAGGGGATGAGAGGCTGGAAAGCAGCCATTTGGAAAGGGATCTGTGGGTTTTGGTCAATGGCAGGATGAATTATGAATCAGCAGCATGCTCTGCCAGCCAACTGCATCCTGGGGTGCATCAAGCACAGTATGGCTAGCTGGTCAAGGGAATGGATTTTGCCGATCTGTTCTGTGCTAGTGCAACGTCACCTTGAGTACTGTGTGCAGTTTTGGGCACCACAATATAAGAAGGATATAAAATTATTAGAGAGTGTCCAAACAGGGGCTATGAAGATGGTGAAAGGTCTGGAGGGGATGATGTATGAGGAGTGGCTGAGGTCTCTTGGTTTGTTCAGCCTAGAGAAGAGGAGGCTGAGCGGAGGCCTCATTGTGGTCTACAACTTCCTTACAAGGGGGGGGTGGAGGGGAAGGCACTGCTAGGACCCAAGGGAATGGCTTGAAGCTGCATCAGGAGAGGTTCAGATTGGATGTTAGAAAAAGGTTCTCTGAGAAGGTGGTTGGGCACTGGAGCAGGCTCCCCAGGGCAGTGGTCATGGCATCAAGCCTATTGGAGTTCAGGAAGCATTTGGACAATGCTCTTAGATATATGGTATAATCTTTAGGTAGCCCCGTGTGGAGATAGGAATTGGACTAGGTGATCCTCATGGGTCTTTTCCAATTTGGGATATTCTTTTTTTTTTTTTTTTTTTAATGATGGGCTAGATCACAGTTTTATGTCTTCAAACCTGACCTTTTTGGGGGAAAGAAAGAAAAAAGGTACAAAACCCAAAAAACTCTAATTCTTGCACAGATTTTAAAGTGCTTTTAAGATGGTGATGTTTCTATAGTATTCTAGTAATTGCCTGTCTGTGTAAAGAATGCACCATTCAACATAAGAAAGCATCTCTCTTCACTTCCCTGAGATCACTGCACAGCACTTGAAAAATATTAACGTACCTCTATGTGTGGATATATATATTGCCTTTTGTTCATTTTCTTTCAAGTTGCTAAAGAAATTTGGGGTATCTGATACTTGTTGCCATGTAACATAGAAAAAGAATCTCTGTTTTTGCAAATTTTTGCAGACACAAACTACCAAAATAGGCACAAGACTGAATTTCTGTCTTTCCAGGCTTCTGTTGCCTGTTTTAATCAACAGAATGTCTATTTCCTGCCCACATGCCTCTACGCCCATGTTTAGCTTTGCACATAAATTTGATGAACTTTAGCGGCTATGAACTGTCAAACTGTTTCATCTTGAAATGGAGATAACAGCCATGTTTGTTGTCCACACCGATGTATCTATCAGTGGCATCCATCAGATCTGTCATGCTAGAAACCATCTGCTTTATTGTCTAGGACTAAATATGGGAAGGTCCAGTAACATCACTGAAAAGTTTATCAGTCAAAACATCATTGCATGCCAAAGTGTATTACTCATAATGAAATACATATATTAGTAAAATCTGGATAATATTTTATTCTACTCTGTGGAGTTTTGTTGCAAAGTGGAACAGATCAAAACAAATCTAACAGAACTCCTCTCTCCTCCCACCCCAAGCTCTCCTCCTTCACCTACCTATATGATAAAGACTTTAGTGAATGCTTCAAAGGATGTGGAAAGAGAAAGCTAAGATAATGGCATGGTTTATTCACTGTTGTGATAAAGAAGGTGTTAACAAGAAAATGGCATGTTGCTGAAAGAAAGAAGAACTATCAAGCAAAGAAATAAATTGGTAGAAGCTGTCTATATGTAATGCGGACATTTACAAGAAATTCTATCACAGACTTTTGTTGTTGTTGTTGGTGTTGTTGTGGTGGTGGTGGTGGTGAAGGCTTACTGACAGCAATAGGACCAGGACTTGTATAGAAAGGGTACAAGGATATTGCATATCTTGGGCAGTGAAGGAGGGAGGGCATTGAAAATAATGTAGTAGCTTTATGAGCATGTAGAAGTAGTGAGTGTTTTTAGTGTAAGGACATTAATTACTGACAAGATTTTATTTCTTCATAAGATGCTGGTCCCGACTCTTATCAACATTTTGTTTATTTATTTGTTTTGGTAGCTTGTCTAGTTTGCTATGATTAGGTGGAATACAGTAAAATGAAACAGGTGTACATTTAGGGAATATACCATTTGGTTGTTAACACTAATATTAATTGGGCAAAATAAGCTACTCATGTAAAAGCAGAGATAGCCATTAGCCATGCAATTTGGACGACTTTAAAATATGAAAGCTAAAGCTCACCTTTATTTTGGAACAATTTAGTATAGGGAGACAAAAAAGTAACTGAAATTCACGGTAAGTTTCATTCAGGGTTATCATTCATGAGACCATCAACTCTGCATTCACATTTCTTGATAGATAGGAAAATGCAGATGATGAAAAGAGTAAACACCTGATATATCAGGATTGTACAACTAAAACTTTAACATTTTTTTGGAGTGTGAACACCCTTCAAATTGAATAAGACAAGGAATCAAAATTGAATGTGCATATTCTACATAGTAATGATTTCTTATTTGATTACTCAGAAGTTGAAAGCTGATGTCAGTAGTGTTGGGACTTTGTGATTTTCATACCACTATATCTTGCCACAGTACCTGATCTCTACAATACTGAGCAACTACAATTGCATGGAGAGCTAAAAACATGGTCTAAAATTATAACAGGTTTGACCGACAGCCTATTGAATCAAAACAAGCAACTCGGAAGCACTGTGGTGTGAAGGGAAGCGTTGTCATTGTCAGAAATAGCATGCTTTTCCACATTGCATTGTACAAACAGCAAATGGCTCCCAAAGGAGATTTAACAAGGTATTTTCTCATAGCATTCTATGGTTCCTATATTATTTTCCCTTGTTCTTAATTTTAAAGGAATGAAATGCGTACTTTCCTTGCAGTCTTACAATTCTCCTGTTATCCTTAAAAGCATTTTCCTGGAAATGCAAAAAGAGGTTCTCAAAACATTTACTTGCTGCTTTGTATTCAGGGCAAGAGTCTTCTCTTTTGGCTGCTTGGAGAAGACTGTTCGACAATACTAATTGCCATCAGATGGGGATCTTGTACTTGCATCAGAAAAGACACTTTCTTTTTGAAAACTCGGCACAAAATGTATCTGTTCTGAAGTTCTGATGAAACTACAATCAGAGATTTGTACACAGACCACAGGAAGAAACGCAAATGGCAGAAATTATTTTTACTACAAATCACTAGAGTACAGAAGCATTTATTAGGGTGGAAATCAATTGCAAGCAATTAGCCAAATCTTTGTTGTTATTAATTCGGCAACACATTCTTCACAATATATGAAAGCAAATTAGAAAGATATTTCAGCATAGTGAATATCACATTTTAGGGAGTTTTTGTTAATGAGTAGGATCCTTAGCTGGCAAATTTTGCTAATAGAAAAAAACTTAACTTCAACTGTAGAGATAAAAATTAATTTGCATATTTCCCTTCTCCTTGAGACATGTTTGCAAAATATGAAGCATTGCAGTGTTTCTAAGTCAGAATCTTTTTCTTTATTCCTGCTTTCAGAGACAAGAGTGGAAATAATACAGTTGGCAGAGATTCCAGGTTGTACTATGGCCCTGCCCTCTACAAACACCTTTATTATTGATAACTGTTGGGTAGGAGGAATGGAATTACAGTGATGACTCAAAAAGGATGATGCATACAAATTCTTGAAATAAATATGTAAGGATTTGGCCAGCCAAGTTCCTTAGGACTCCAACCCTCAAACTGGAAACATCACTTCCATGTCTTCCTTTTTATGAAATCCTTCCATGAGCATCAGTTATTGGCTCCTATTAGAGATGAGATTAGCTGGATCTCTGCAACATTATTCTGATTTTTCAAACATCTACAAAGTTTATTATATCTTCTTTCATGTTGCGGTAGCTTAAGCCAGGAAGCTAGGACTGAGAAGATTACTTTTTTCTCCTGAAATATGCCTATTAAAACAAAACAGAACAGAACAGAACAAAATAAAACAAAACAAAACAAAACAAAACAAAACCTTTTTTTTTTTTTTTGAGAAAATGGATACAAAAGTTACTTTTTCATTAGGATTGCAATTAAGAATATAATTTCATCTACAGAAAAAAAAAAGTAAAAAAAAGTGAACTTTCTTTCCTGATTTTGTTTTTATGCTCTTAGGAGCTAGCCCTCCTCCTCCTGGGAGCTGCTCTTAGGATGAGGCTTTAGTGCTGGTCCCTGCCTGCGCTTCTTCACAGCTGTGTCAGTAGATGTGGCCACCCAGTCCTCACCTCGACCCAGACCCACTGGCTGGGCTGCCCAGCTTGACCTCCAACTGCCTTGCCACTGGACTGTGCCTGACCCTGGTCACTTTCTGGCCTGATCCTGTCCTGGCTTGCTGCTGCGCTTCCTGGCTCTTTGTTGGTGAGCTCACTGCTAACACCAGCCATACAGAGGCTCAAGGTTCACCTTCTTTTGTGGAGCTGCTGGCCCCTTCCTTGATCATCCTTCCATGTGACTTTTTAAAATGGGTTGACAAAGGAGCAGAGGGAGAAATTTCAAAACTGAAAAGCACACATAATATTCTGTCAAAAAGATACAGGGTTCCTTTGCTTTTGGTTGAATATTGCCCATTGGAAAGCTTCAGGCTAAATTTTATACAGAAATAAAGAATATTGAAATTAGGCTGAAGTGGCTAAGAAATTGAATAAGCTGTATTTATAAGCGTACTGAAGCAATTTCAACTACACTGCATTTATATTAAATTTGCTCTGTAGAAATAAAATTATTATTATTATTATTATTATTATTATTATTATTATCATAAGGAAAAAGCTGTAGAAGGCAGTGAGTTTTGGTTAACGTTTCTACAGACCTCGTTGAACATATAAATGCTACATGTATATTCACAGGTACTAGTTTTCCACAGCTGAAACAAACTGAACTTGCACAGGGTAATCTACAAACACTAATCCATACTTTTTACTCCACATTTCTAAAATAGTTTATAATAGTTTGATTCAAAAATAAGCTTAAACATTGCAACAGTAAGCTCTGTTATAATTCTGATGAGTTAAGTGAAGGTCAATGGAATGACGTAACACAATATAAGGAGTTTTTTTTTCACATTTACTTTTGTTTGTGTTCAGGGAAGGCAATACAAACTCTCAGGCAAAGATGCTTCATACTTACATGTTCTCAGGATAGAGAAAGATTAATAAAACTTGTGTTTGTTTTTTGTTTCAGTAAGCAAAGCTGAGACAAAATTTTTGAAATTCACGAAGAACTCCGCGGACCTCCGAAGTATATTTTGGTGAATCTGTATTAAGTTTTGACTAGGAGGTGCAACTTAAGTGGGTACACTTATCTGATACTGGGTTTGTGGGAGCTTCAGTTGGACCAGCTATTTCTTGTCCCTGAAACTGGCTCATAAGCCCAGCCAATATTGTGAGGGAATCATGTCTCTCTGCCCCACTGAGGTCTGATTTCAGTAATTCAGAGTGATCCTATTTGTATACCTTTTCATTTTTTCCCAGATTCTGTAGGCATTTCTGACTTCCCCATTACCAACCACAGAGTAATGGACATCTGCAGTACCACTGGAAATCTGGCCAAAGTTTTACTGAAACTGACAAATCCATTAATTGCTAAGTCTCCCATTAGGTTCACAGTTTACATGTCTTTCATTTCTCTACTTTGACACTTCTATGACATGAGAGGCGTGATTTACCGTAACCTTCTAGAGTTCACCTCTTGTTGTTGGAACAATGTATTCAAACAGCAGTTGCATGATCACATTTTGAAATGCATTCTGCAGGAATTCTAAATATAAAAAGAGGTTGCACTTCATATCTTCGTTTTTTTTTTTTTTTTTTTTTCTTTTGGTAGTGGTTAAAGGATACTGCAACCAGGTTTACGTGCACATTTTTAAGGGAATATACCTACATGCTGCTACATAGTTTAGTTTTGATGTTTTTGTAAATAGCTGGGCATGATAATTTTCTTTTAAAGGTATCATCCTCTATCACATGATTCCCTCATGGTCTTTTTGGTGGGAGGGGAGGTGACAGAGTTGCTATGATTTTCTGTTCCCTTTTCTCTTTTCACCAGAAGTTCTTGAAATTAATCTCTTCTTCAGCCTATCATGTCTTCTCAATCTCTCCTGTGCTATATTATCCTCCATGACCAGTTTTCTACTAACAACCGTTTTGTTGGCTAAAATGCCACTCTCTTGCATTCCATAAGTTATTTCTAGAATACTTTTCTTTTTCTTTGCCATGACTATCCTTTGAACTTTTTCTGGATAACAACCTCGCTTTATATAACTGTGCTAAGTCAGATTGTATACATGACTAATCATACTTGAGCTTAATTTTCTCCTTCAGTTAGAACAAATTGATTGGTCAGGAAATCAATTAATTATTGCTTATAAGCTCCAGCCAAGCTAGAAAAGACATTTGAATAACAGTCAGAAAATATATTGACTTCAGAGCATGATGAGAGTTTATCTGGTAAGGTTAACAACTGTGTCACATTCAATCACTGATCTTAGAATTAATGTTAAATTTAAGCAAACATGGAAAGTTGTCCATGGAGTTCAATACTGTATTTTTTCTAATGTCAAGGCCCATGTGGCCCTTGTGTTAGTTATACTAATTTTAAGTTCACTGATGATGGACGGAGATTGCATTCCATCTGGGGACACTCCATGTGTCTGAAAAACACGCAATTCACCAGCACAGAACAGTATGTGGACCAGATGGATGGAAGCATGAGGCAATGCAGAAAAGACTGTCATGGAAGATGCAAGGTGCTTGGAAGTTTCAGTGTCTCACTTAAGTCAGACAACAAAGCATTTGAGAGAATTAGAGGTTGGCATTTCTTAATACTAGTATCGATTTGGTCACCAAATAAATTGGAATCAAAGTAGAAATCACTCTATAAACAAAGACTTCAGTATAAACGATATCAGGGTTTGCTGGTAAGTTCTCTTTGAGTCTTCTACATAAAGCCTTTTTAAAAAAATCACATCTGCTGGAGAGAAGGAAACTGTCACTTGATTATTCCTGAGAAAGTTCACAAAATTATTTATAGTTTTGTAAGCAGAGTATTTTCAACAGTTTAGAGGTGGAGAATTCTTTTATAGTATCTTTCCTCTAAATGTGTAGTTAAAGCTTGTGTCATGGTGTACTTCCCCCCAGCTTAAGCAGAACATCCAGCCTAAGCAGATAACCATCAACTGTAGCCATGATGGATGTGTCTGGTCATGTTGGCTGTATCCTGGATTTGGGGGAGACAGAAGACAAATAGCCAAGGGCTAATTTGAGCAATGCACACCCAGACACCACTAACTGCAGTGCTGGCCAAATCTGGAAGAAAGTCTGACTTAAGCCAAATTTGGAAGAAACTAACATCTGTGTGCAAATGTGACCATAAGTCAATCATACTACTCCATAAATAGTGAGCAGTCCAAGAGCCCTTTGACAAAAGCTTGACAGTGGGCTGCACATCAGGAGCTCCCCTTGGACAAGGACACTTCCCAAGGTTACTGCTGCAGATTGAGAGGACTCTTATCACTACAGATAGTCACTAAGTGAATTGGGAAGTTAACAGCATGCTAAAGCACTGTAATGCTGCTTTGTGATCACACTTTATAATAGCTAAATAGCATTAGGGATTCAAATAATGCATATAATACTTTAGACATAAATTGTTGACCTAGTCTGGGATTAGGAGTGGTTTCAGTCACACCTAGGCTCTTTACCTCTATGCTTCAGGAAGTTTAGAAGGCAAAGAAGTCCACTCTGGACCTCATGACTAAATGGGAGGCTTTTCTTTATGTAATGTCAGCTAGCCCAGTTCCTTATGCTGTCTCTGTCTAATACATAATGTCTCTCATTTAGTGTCTTTAAATAGTATATAGAGTCTTTTATATAGTGCATAATTAAGTGTATCTTCCAATTATAATCAGGTGTACCTTATCATCATCAAATATTTGTTAAGTTGCATAAGCTTTGTTAAATCATTACTTTGTATCTATAAATCATATTGCTGTTTCTCTCTTCTGAGTCAAGTGCATATTATTTCCCCTCCCTACAACAGCCTGCTCCTGAATAATTTTGAAGGTGTCATGGTTTTGGCTGGGATAGAGTTAATTTTCTTGATAGAGGCTTGTATGATTCTGCGTTTTGGATTTTTGATGAAAATAGTTGTGGTGACTTACTGATATTTTTAGTTGTTGCAGAGCAGTGCTTACACTGAGTCAAGGACTTCTCATGCTGCCCCACCAGTGAGGAACTGCAACAGAAGATAGGTAGAATAGAACAGAACAGAACAGAACAGAACAGAACAGAACAGAACAGAACAGAATAATTTAGTTGGAAGTGACCTTCAAAAATTATCACGTCCAACTGCCTGACCACTTCAGGGCTAACCAAATGCTAAAGCATATTATTAAAAGGCATTATTGAAATGCCTCTTGAACAATGACAGGCATGGAGAATTAACCGCCTCGCTAGGAAGCCCGTCCCAGTGTTTGACCAACCTCACAGTAAATAGAATTTTTCCTGCTCTACAGTCTGAACCTTCCCTTGGCACAGCTTTGTTCCCGTGCATTCTGTCATTGGTGAGCAGAGAACAGAGACCAGCACTTCCCTCTCCGTTGTCCCTCCTTAGGGAGTTGCAGAGAGCAATGAGGTTGCCTCTGAGACCTCCTTGTCTCACAGCTAGACAACCCAGGTGTCCTCAGCCTCTCCTTATAGGACATGCCTACAGCCCTTTTACCAGCTTTTTTGCCCTCCTCTGGATGCTTTCAAGTATTTTAGCATCCTTTTCATATTGTAGAGCCCAGATCTCCATAAAATATTCAAAGTGAGGCCACATCAATGCTAAACATAGTGGGAAAATCACCTCTTTTGAACAGTTGGCTATGCTGTGTTTAATGCACCCCAAAACGCTGTTCGCCCTCTGGGCTGCCAGGGCACACTGCTGGCTCACATTGAGCCTGCTGTCGACCAGCACCTCTTGGTCCCTTTCTGCAGGGTTGCTCTTGAGCCACTCATGTTCCAATCTATATCTGTGTCCTGAATTGCTCCGTTCCAAGTGCAGAATTCAGTGTTTCACTATTGTTGAACTTCATGACCTTGCACCAATCTATCTAGTTCCCTCTGTAAGACCTCTCATCCTTGTGACCTCCAGAGGGTCGACAGCACCTCCCAGTTTATTATCATAAGGACAATTGCTAAGGATGCATTCAGGTCCTGCAATGATCATTGATGAAAATATTGAACAAACTGGTCCAAGAATTGAGCCGTGGGCCACACCTCTAGTGATTGTCAATCACCCCCATTTACTAAGACAGGACTTTCCCTTCATGAACCCATGTTGACCGCGCCTGATAACAGCTTTGTTCTTTAAATGCCTTTCAGTAGCACCCAAGATAATCTTCACCTTAAGTTTTCCAGGTACCACGGTCTTCCTAGGTCTTGTCTTGTGCCCTTCTTGTAGATTGGTATAACATTGGCTAGTTTCCAGTCAGCAAGGAAAGCCTTTTTTATTTCCTGACACCACACTGCCCAACGTCAGCTCAGGATGAGCTTTGTTTTTTTCTTGTTTTCTCCTTGCAAATGTGAACTGCACTCCCTCTGTGAAGCCTGACCTTGTTTCCAAAGGTCATACATTTTATTTTTCTGCCCTAGTTCCAGGAGGTGTTCCCTGTTCAGCCAGGCTAGTCTTCTGCCCTGCTTGCTTGACTTGTGACACAATGGAATTGCCATTACATTAGGGATTGCATTAGTAAATATTTCACTATTTTCATTATATTTCTTCCTTTTACAGCCTGATTCTTTCTTTCCTCTGTGGGTGGTCTTTAAATGGGCATTGTCTAGTGAGACTTTTCAGTCATTTGGTTGACGTGCCATGTAGTAGGTCAAAGAGCATGGCTCAGTCACATCGACATTGCATTTACACTAGACTAACTTCTCCGTTTCAACGAGACGTCTAATCTTAGAGTGGTTGCCTCTGCTTTGAAACTAGTTTCAAATCCTTTCTGGTTTGTCATAGACACTTTCCCTTCTGACTCTTGTAAAGCCAGTTCTCAAGTGCTGCTTCTTTGTAGACATGGACTGCGCCTATGTGGATTTGCTTATACAGTGCACTGTGAGAGTCATAAGATTGGATTTAGGAATCCATACCTTTCCAAAGAGTAAGTTTTAACTTCCTACTGCTGTTCTGTTAGTGAGGGAGAAAAGGCTAATCATTTAATATTCTGCAAATTCTATGAATTTTAAAAGCATATTGTCATGTCAGCCATTTCCTCTTGTGGGACTAATTAGCAGCTGGATACCATTATTATAATGTAATTCATTAGTTGAACAGATAGCAATACTTTTTTTTTTTCTTTTTTCCTTTTTTTTTTTCCTGTTATTCTAGAAAAATGTGTGTAGCCATCTGATATGCCTAGAAAAATTAGCTGTCAAAACTCCAGGTAATAAGTAGTTTGAAAGCTGTGTGGCTGCTATTATGTGTGAATACTGAGAAAATATTTGTGTGTGACATTTTTCTAGATATGCGAAGAGCCCCCCCCCCCTTATTTTTTTTTTCATCATCAAGCAAGCAATTGCTTAAAAAACTTCTGCATTACTTCAACAGTTATGAATCCTTGGAGTCTTATTGTGCAATATTGCCTGGCATTATGTTTGCTCTTTGTCACCCTCATAGGCTAAGTGATGCAGACATACCACAGATGCTACCAGTTGCTTCATAAGTTCAGTGACCAGAATTCTGTAATGAAGACTGAGAGGTCTATGTCCAACCAGTGATGAAAAATGGGAAGGAATTACAATGATGCAATTCAGTTAGTCTCACTCAGTGGCTGAAGAAGTTAGTTCTCACTAAAAATTATTTTCTCTGTGTAAGTATGGACCTAATCAGAGAACCACAGCATGGCTGAGGTTGGGAAGGACTTCTGGAGGTCACCTGGTAAAACCTCCTGCTTAAGCAAGCCCCCTGCAGCCTCAATACCTGCATGTCTCTCTCGTACTGGGCAGCCCAGCACTGGACATGGTACACTGTGCTGGGCATCACCACTGCTAAATAGAGAGGACAGATCACCTCCATTCATCTGCTGGCAGCACTCCTGCTAATGCAGCCCAAGATACCGATAGCCTTCTTTGTGGCATGGACACATTGCTGGTTCATTTTCATTTGGTGTCCACCAAAACACTGAGGTCCTTTTCTGCCAAGCTGCCTTCCAGCTTGCCAGCCTTCAGCATGTACTTGTGGTTGTTCCTCCCAGGAGCAGGACTTCACAGTTCTTCATGTTGAACTTCACAAGCTTCTGGTAAGCCCATTTCTCCAGCCTGTGCAGGTCCCTTTGGATGGCAGCATGACTTTCTGATGTATCTATCAGTCACTCACCCTAGCTCAGCAGTCTCTGCTGAAGGTGCACTCTGCCCCACCTTTCAGATCATTAATGAAGATGATATACAGGACTGGACCCATTACTGACCACAGGCCTACATTGCTAGTTACTGGCCTCCAACAAGATTTTGTACCACTGATCACGAGCCTTGGTGTTTGGCCAAAATTGCCTCTCTTTGCTAGGATGAATAAAAGTTTTAACAAGAAAGCCATGGGACAATTCCTCAGTGACAACCATGCTCAAACGAGAAATATCTTCAGTGAAACATGTTTATCTGAGTGTAGCTTGCCAAAGAACATCAAGCATGCTGCACTACTTTGCGTTTGCAAATCCCCACTGAACGAGTTGTCTGAGCAAACATGCACCTCTGATTATCCCTACAAAACAGTTTTGAATGCAGATAGCTGTGCTCTGAAGAAGAGAAAACTGGAAAGCTTCACGGGAGATGAATGATTTTTTTTTTTTTTTTTAAAGATTTCTACAGACAGAGTGATCTTTTGTACCCACCTGGCAAAACCCTGTCTTTTGACAATGATACCTGGAACTCAGAGCTGCAAAGAGCTTGGCAGAAGTACCTTGTGCTAAAAACATTTTTCTCCATTTCAGACCTTTACAGTCACAGGGAACGTGGCAGGACTTCTGTCACTTTATACATACTATGGTGGATTCAGAGGAATAAGCTTTTGTGGAAAGCGTTAATGGAATTCAGGAGGAGAGACCAAGTCTTTGTGTGTTGAAAACCCTGCGACAATGACTGCATCTGCTTGCATTACTTCGAAAACCCAAGAAACAAACTATTTGAACTGCTTCCCTCTTGGGTTTATTGAGGTTGATACAGCTAGTGAAGGTTATTAAATGATATAAAGAGCAATGAGTGAGCATGGTCCCTCATACCACACATGGACCCTGCTACATGACAGGTAGTCCAGCTTAAAGTTTGCTAGCAAATACACACACCTCATGCACACCAAGCTGGGTAAGACAGACACTTGACCTATTCAGCAGCCAGCACCAGGGGCCTGATGTGCCCCAGTGGCTTGTGTCCATGTGGGCTGTGTTGTGCTCAGCCCACCTGAAACATCTACAAAGAGCAGCACTCCCTCAAGTGTCCTGGTGATAATATAGTCCTGAAGGAAGTCCTCATTAAGAAGGAGGCTAAGGAAGAATGCTGCTCTTTTTGCCCCTCTGAGTAGTGGTATTTCCTCTTGCAGGCAGAAGCCATTGTCAGTACCTCAGGGTACCTGGGGTACCTCAGTAGTATTTTTTTTTCTTTTTTTTTTCATTAAAAACTGCCAGGAGACTGATTTCCAAATTTGTTACACATGCATAGCATGTGTAGAGAAGCATATTATCATATGGTAACCACTTCTAACATCTGTGACTGTGTCATTTTTATATGTTAAATCTTTTACTCCAGAAGCATTGAATTTGGCAGTAAAGGTGCTTGAAAGATGTCTTTACAAACATTTTGACTCCTTAATAATCAAACAATCACAGTATTTTCAGGATTAGGGGAAAATAAAAAAGCAGATGACCTATTTATCTTTTCAAAAGTTTCAGTCATGAAGAGTTCTTTGTGGGTCTGATGTGTGCTTGCATCACCTTGAAGCTCCCCAGTATACATAACAAGAGGAAGCTCAAAATGAACTTTTTCCTTTGAAGAGATGAGATGCATCTTGCAAGTGTCTAGTGCAATGTGATGCTAACCATTCCTGCAGTATATTGCTAAATATAAAACTCTTCTGTACACTGAGCTTGCCTACAATACTAGGAGTTGAAATTCAGCTTTTGACAAAACAGTCTAATTAGACACATCCTTTTTTAGTCTAAATGACCAATAAATGTAATGGTTATCAGTTCTAGGACTAAGAAAAATGTTTATTACGTGTTTCATATATAAAACACAGATCACAGCGGGGGCTCCGTCAGTAACTTGCAAACTCTGAACACAGAACAGTTTGTCAAGGAACAAAGTTGAAAATCCTCACTGGAATACCCCTGGAAAGACCCACACAGAAAACTCAGTGTCACTTGTCCTTGATGCTCTGGCATCCTGTTGCCAGTAGGAATTGTCGTGACCTGAACGCTTTGGGGTGTAACACAACTGAGAACAAATGCTGTTTCTCCAAGGATATTGCATTTTAAAGCATCCATATATTAATGGCTGCAGTAAGTTTTAAAAACACAAATACTGTTTTTATTGGAATTATTTGTTGTAATGTTTGGCATCACTACTGAGGTTTTCCTGCACAGTTTGTCTGAGACTCACTGGGATGCTAGTTCAGGTCTCCAGACTGCTACTGACTCCGCAGAAGACTTCAGAAAAAAAACGCCTTCATGGCATTCCGGGTCTCATCCACTAAGGAATTCAGTCATAAAAGTGATTTTTTAAAAAAGAACTGGTTTGTTTTGAGATTATAAATAATACATATGAATGCATGCCTTTATCAGAAGAAAAATGGATGTGATCCCACAGAAGGCTTGAGACCCCAAATCAGAAGGCTCTCTATAGACTTGAAAGAAGCTATTAAGTCTTCTGTGCTTGGAGATAATACTTCATTTAAACCTTGGAGGTATTTAAGAGAGAAAACGATCAAGACGGAATAACTTTGCGGTGTTATGCTAACAGAAGCCAAGAAATAGCCTAACAGACAAGATGAGGATACTAGCGCATGAAAACTTCCGATGTAGCCTTCACACGTGTCCGTAGTGGGTTTACATAGCAAGGTTTTGCTATGTAGGTTTTTAGCAAGGTTTTTAGCAGGGGTGACCTCTGTGAGAAGAATCCAGAAGTTGCCCCATGTTAGATAAGGGCCAGTTTCAGCCAGCTCCAAAGGGAACTGCTGCTGCCCAGAGCTAAGCCAACAAACAATGTTGTTTGCACCTCTGTGAGAGCAGATTTAAGAAAGGGGAAAAAAAAACCAAACTGCTGCAAAACAGCAGCTCGGAGAGCGAAAAGTGACAAGCAGCCCTGCAGCCCCCAAGGTGAGTGCAGCAGGAGGGCAGGAGGTGCTCCAGGCAGGCAGCAGCAGTTCCCCTGCGGCCTGTGGAGAGGCCCCTGGTGGAGCAGGCTGTCCCCCTGCACCCACGGGTCCCACACGGAGCAGATCTCCACGCTGCAGCCCGTGGAGGAGCCCCCGGTGGAGCAGGTGGATGTGGCCTGGAGGAGGCTGCGGCCCATGGAGAGCCCCCGCAGGAGCAGGCCCCGGGCCGGAGCTGCAGCCCGTGGAGAGGAGCCCACGCAGGAGCAGGGGGTCTGGGGGGAGCTGCCGCCCGTGGGGGACCCGTGCTGGAGCAGTTTGCTCCTGGGGGATGGATGGACCCCGCGGTACGGAGCCGTGTGGGAGCAGTTCCTGAAGAGCTGCTGCCTGTGGGCAGCCCCCGCAGGCTCAGTTCGGGAAGGACGGCATCCCGTGGGAGGGACCCCACGGGGAGCAGGGGCAGAGCGGGACTGTGAGGGAGCGGTGGAGACAGAGCGTCAGGGACTGACTGCAGCCCCCAGTGCCTGTTCCCCTGCACTGCCTGGGGGGCGGGGGGGAGGGTAGAGAATTGAAATTGAATTTGAACCTGTAAAGAAGGGGGTGCAGGAGAGATGTTTCTAGTTTTCTTTTAGTTATAGCTATCCTACTCTTACTCATTGGCAATAAATCATGTTAACATTCCCCAATCTTAATCTGTTTTGCCGATGATGGTAGTAAGTGAGCAATCTCTCTGTCCTTATCTCAATCCGTGAGTTTTTTTTCATCATATTTTTTCCCTCTGTCCTGCTGAGGAAAGGAAATCACAAAAGATCTTGGTGGGCACCTTGATGACAAAGCACCATGGTTTTTTTTTTCTTTTCCTTGTTTCATTGCAGTAAACCAGTGATCCTTTGATGAGTTATTTTTTTCTATAAACACTTAAATGCATCTCTTAAAAATTAGATAATTTCTAGGTATAAATGCACATAATTCTAGACAAATAAAATGTAGATGGTTTGCAGCTCTAAATAATCCAATCCTTTCTCAAACGATGTATGAGGACCATTAAGCACAGAGAAAATGTACTTGCTGTAACTAGGCATTACCTGGAGAAACTGAAGAACTTTGTTCTGCCTACACAGAATGCTAGTAGCTGCTACCTGTGTATCCTCCATTATGACTCTAAATACGAATTGTTATTTGCAGTCTTTATCACCTATGAAGAGGTATATATTCCATTAGTCACCTTTTTTTTTACTTGTTAGAGAAATCAAGCTTGTCAATATGCACTGTGTGTTAAAAATGTCTCTTTAGGTGAATCTCATCCTTTCCTGATAATGGTCCTTCACAGTCCCCATCATCTGAAGAGAAAAGCAGCAATGATTTTGCCATATTCTAACAGGCGTTTTGAACATGGCTGTAAATAACTAGCACTTGAGGCTGATGAAATGGTGCACGCTGATGCTGCCGAGAGAGGGGTCAGGGCTTCTGGAGCTAAGCCAGCTTTCAAGTCACTTAGGCTAACAGATATAATACAATACCTTTGCTCGATAGATTCACCTAAATGCTGAAAGCACTCTGCAGGGTTATTTGTGATGTTTTTAGCTGATCTTAATGAAAAAAAAAAAAAAACAAAAAAATGTTCTGCTGTCATTATTGTCTGAGAGTGGAAACACTAACATAAGCAAAGGAAGTAGTTAAGCCTGTTGTGAAGAGAAGCATCTAAATGGGTCAGTGTATTGTAAGCACCTCTTAACGACATTTTTGCCAATGTTCACCCTAAATTATTTCTCTTCCTGCTGTCAGGATTAGGTAATGCTATTTTCCCTTTCTGCTTCCACACCAAAGTGATAATTAATTAATGAATAGAAAGAAGTCTTCCCAAAAAACAAAACAAAGCAAACCTCAAAATTTGATTCTTCAATTTACGACAGTTAACTTCAAGAATTCAGAAGTCTGTTTATTGGAAGAAGTCCATTACTTCATGTCTAAGCTCATTTTTTTTCAGGTGCAAAGAAAATGAGAAGTACTTCTACTGAAGTATGAGGAAGTTTTCATCAACAGCTAACACCTAGAGCTCTTCTTTTGATTTTTCTTTTGCACATAAAGGTAAGAAAAGTTCTCCAGTCTGTCTCATATGGGTTAAGCCTCATCACACAGCATTAAAAATTCTTGATGTTGAAACACCTTTACAGTAGAGACAAATGCTTTCTTTCAAATTTTACATTTCCAGGAGCAGAAGATGATTGACAGTGAGTGCAAAGCAGCCAACACAGGGAGTGAGCTGCCTCAAGTCTTCCGCAGCCCAAAAGATTTCCTCTGGAAGCCTCACTAGGAGAGGTAGCTGCTGCTGGCTTGGTCTGTATTGCCCAAGCTCTGCAAGCTATAAACTGGAGCCTGAATTGTACTTGGAATTGAAATTTCCTCAGCACCAAAACTGCTATTTCTGAATGTAGCCAGGTTGCTTTCTGAAGTGGGAGGGAGAAAATGGAATTTCTGAAAAGCATGCCAACTCCTCTTGGAGGTGTGAGGCCGCTGATGGCGATTTGACAGAGCCCCTGGTATGGGCCAGCAAGTAACTCTGCCCACACCACAGGCACTACACAGGTGCCTGCCTCTGCAGGTCAAGCCTCTCAGAGAGCCTGGAGCCTAAACTGGGAGCACCTCAAGCACTCAGGCTAGCACCTCGTCTGGCCAGGAAGTAGCTTTTGTACCTGCAGTAAATAAAGCAACAGACAGACAAAACACTTTCCTGCACTTTGTTATGAGCCCAGGTACATCATCAAGTTCTTTGTACATCAGCCCAGTCAGCACTTACACAGTACACACTTTAAAGGTATCCTCATGTTAGCTATTATTTCATGTTTTCCTCCACTACTGCTAGGAGAAGGCTGTTGTGGCAGCCTACGCCACTAAGCAATGGTTTCCAAATAATTAAGCTAAATTTATGGCCAGTTTATATTGCTTATTCTTTAGCTTATTATGCTTTTCTTCCTCTCTAGAATGTACTTCATGGATGTAGATTGAGACAAGAATCACAATTTTTTTCACTGTTTATTTCCACATTCCTGTTCTCATTTTTCTCTTTTATCTCCAGGCTATGACGAGCTTTAAAACATCCCTTTTCAAATCAAAAATACATTCATACTTTAAGCTCTTAATTTTATTTGTTATCAACAGTTGAAGTTACATAAAAAAAGTTAGGTTCAAGCACTGGTGTTGAATGAATGGAAAACAATTTTCAAAGTGATTAAACTATACAGTAAAAAGATATGGAATGTGATATATTTGCAACAGACTGACCTGATTATACTACTATGTTTGAATGCAACTTACAGAAAGAAAAATTACAGGAAGATCTGTTTCTGTTAGAGAAAAGAGAAGCTGTGAGAGGTGTCTCAAAGGAAAAAATAATGCATTTAAGTTCACGGGGTAATTTTTTTTTTAAAGTTTATAGCCCCAGGATATTAATATGCATAAAACCCCTGAATGTGATAGACTGCAATGCAGGAAAATTACAGAGTTTTAATTAGAGCTCCTGTGATTGAAGATCCTAGATATAATTTTATTATGCAAGAACATTTGATATTTTAATATGTGTTGTTTTTATGTATATTACTAAAATGACTGGCTTGTCCTTTTTTCCATTTATAAAGCATTTATTTGAAATATTGCACCAACATGTGACACATGTAGCTGATTCTCAAAAGGCTCGTAATATTTATGGAATGGTTTTGCAGCTTATAAATTTATTTATCTCTGCACTTGTTTATAGTTAAGAAGATGAAATGATCAGATGGCACAAAACTCCACATCCAATATTTCGAGTCATTTTGGCACAGCAGTAAAAGAATTTACTGAGGGTAAAATATCCTGTTCTCCTAGTTAGAGTGGAGTATCATATGCCTGCTATCTTCTGTTCATTAGCAATCTATCACGGCAGTGTGTACTGTCTGTCCTGCTGTTTACACTGCAATAGCATTTTGAAACATCAGTGGAAACTGATGCTTCATAGTGAATTCAGAAATCACTGGACCAATTCATGAAAAAGAAATCCACAGAAGGGTGCTAAATATGAGGACATTGTCTGCAAGTTCATGACTGCCATTTCCCCGCTCTTATTCCTCCCTCTGCATCTGCTGTCACCTATGGGCAGAGCCTGTTGGTCTGATCTTGTGTGCCTGTAGTATTAAGGAGAAGGACGAGACAAGGAGGATCTGAGCAACAGACCACGACAATTGCTTGAAAGCACCAGCAAGCTGGACGTAAAAATCATTTAAATTCCAAGCTACCTGTGCAGAGGTGAGCTGTTGTATTTTGAGAGAATTCTTTCATTTGCTGAAGTGACCGTTTTCTGGTTATCCAAGATATTTACACATTCTGATTAAAATTGGCAGAGTCTTTGTTTGGGGTGTCCTGGTTTCAGCTAGGATAGAGTTAATTTTCCTCCTAGTACCTGGTATGGTGCTGTGTTTTGGATTTAGGATGAGAATATGTTTTGATTGTTGCAGGTCAGTGCTTATTCTAAGTCAAGGACTTTTCAGCTCCTCACACTGCCCTGCCAGCAAGGAGACTGTGGGTGCACAAGGAGCTGTGAGGGGACAGAACCAGAACAGGTGGCCCCCAACTGGCCAAAGGGATGTCCAATGCCATATGGTGTCATGGTGAACAATTTATATGGGGTGGCTGGCTGGGTTGGGGGAACTGCTGCTCAGGGCATCAGTCCATGGGTGGTGAGTAATTGCAGAGTGCATCGCTTGTTTTGTACATTCTGTTATTATCATCATCATATGGTTATAATTAGTATTATTTCTCTTCCTTTTCTTTCTTATTAAACTGTGTTTATCTCAACCCATTAACTTTTTTTCCCCCCCTTCTGATTCTTTCCCCCATCCCACTGGGGTGGTGGGGTGAACGAACGGCTGTGTGATGCTGAGCTGCCTGTCTGCCATGTTAACCACAATGGGGGTGAGAGTTTCAGGGCTAGACTGTCAGCTGCTGAAAGAGATAGCGCTCCCCATCTGCAGCGGTGTTCCAATATACAGGGTGAACCTTTCACTCAGGGTCCTTTGGAAGAATGGACATCACCCCACTCCTGTAAATCATGTTTCTACCAGCATTTATCAGAATATCTGGGAGGCAATATTTTTCTCCAACTGGGTTATGTACTTTTTATTTTTCTAAACAAGGTTACTATGTTTGCTATTCTCTACCAAAACTGCCAGACAAATAAAACTTATTTACTTGATCCCTAACCCTTCATCGTCTTCCCTAAAGTGTAACAGTTAAACCAGTGCCTTGCTAACTAACCTCGTGAATAACAAAGGCCTTGGAAATAAAGACATCTTCTTAATTACACTGATGAAATCCTAAATAGAACATGTTATCTGAGAGGTTTACTCTGACTTCTTTGTTAAAGATTTCTATGCTTCAGGGACAAAAGGATACACACCTGTAGGGAAAAACAAACAAACAAAAACTTTAATCACATGATTTGTGACAAATGTCTGTCAGCTGCTTTAAGTGCAGAGTGCTGCTTTTACTCCTGGTTATAGGAAATTGTACTCAGAGTTGGGCTGAAAATATAGCCTTTAGATTTTGAACAAAGTTTTCCCAATTAAAGTTTGCTTTCTTGAAATTGTAAAGCTTGTAAATTATAGTACCCAAGAATCTTCCTTGTTCCAGAACACAATGATTGAGGAACAACCTCTCCTTCACACAAATGATCACAGCTATGAACAATGGCAGATGGGTCCCCTGTTTTACTTTTTTTGTTTATCCAGAAAGGAAGAAAAGAGTCTTGAACCCTGAAACGTTCCTTAGTTCTGCCAGTTGACCAGTATGGCATGACCAGTTCAGCATTTAGCTTGTCCATGCGCTTTGTGCATTATTTATGAGCCTTGGGTAACATCTTCTTCTTCAGTATTCTCTCCAAAATGAAGAGTTCCAGATAGCAGTATCTTCCTAAGTCAGCTGCTCATCTTCATCATGCCAAATACAGGTCTGAAGATGTGGCCATGACAAGGTTTTACCTAATAGTGTACTCTTCATTGCCGAGGAGCACCTTGTGAAAACAATTTTTTTTTTTTTTTTTCATAGAAACATAGAATCATAGAATATCCTGAGTTGGAAGGGACCCACAAAAAATCATCAAGTCCAGCTCCTGGCTCCACACAGTACCACCAAAATTCAAACCACATGTATGAGAGCATTGTCCAAATACTTCTTGAACTCCAGCAGGCCTGTTGCTATAATCACTTCCCTGGAGAACCTCTCCCAGTGCCCAACCACCCTCTGGGTGCAGAACCTTTCCCTAACACCCAGCCTGACCCTCCCCTGTCCCAGCTCCATGCCGTTCCCTCGGGTCCTGTCGCTGTCCCCAGAGAGCAGAGCTCAGCGCCTGCCCCTCCGCTCCCCTCGTGAGGGAGCTGCAGGCCGCCATGAGGCCTCCCCTCGGCCTGCTCTGCTCTGGGCTGAACAAACCAAGGGACCTTAGCAACTTCTCATGTCTTCCCCTTCTAGAACCTGTGTAAACCCAAAGGTTTACACAGTAAACCTTTGTAGGAAGAGCTCTGAAATCATCTCAAAGGTGTTGAAACAAGTTTCAGCACATCGTAGACATCACTGTGATTATTTTTTCCAAAACATGTCAAATTTATCTGTGTTGAATTTCACCTAACACCTTTCTGGTTAGTTTTGTAAAGTTCTTCTGGAATTTGTTGTCATTGTTGCAGCCTTTTTTCACTGAATTAAACCACGCACTTCGCTGATCCCAGGGACATCTCTGATGACTCTTCTTCAGCAAGAGGAACAAACACTAAACATTGCACTTTACTTTTGAACCTTTGGCCAGATGTCAGTCTACAAAAGAGTGTTTTCTCAAGTATTGTAGAAGCTTTACTTCTTAACAACTTCTAAGGTGAAATCATGAGAATTCAGCTGTATTATGCCTTCCACACATACAAGCCCACATGCTTATTGACAAGATTTCACATAATCAGCAAGTGTGAGAGGACTTCCTTTTGGAGAAGCCATCCTAGTTGTTTCCCAGAAAGAATCCATCCTTGTTGTTTCCCAGAAAAAAAAAAAAAAATCTCCATGTTTAATGATTCTTTTTTTTTTTTTTTTTTTTTTTTTTTGACAGAGACTCTGCCCCAGGGACTCGCTGGGGCAGTAGTTCACAGGATCCACTGCAGAGCCCTCTGAATAGATGTAGCATATATTGGCACCCCACCAGTCCTCTGTTGCAGGGGTCATCAGTAGTGCCTGGCTGGACACCTTGACCAGCAGTTCTGCTGTTTTGTGTGTGGAGCCCTTTAGGACTCTTTGGTGATGCCATCTGTCCTGGTGACTTAGTCTTGGCTCACTGACCTCTTCCTGATCTAACACTTCCCAAAGGTAGCCCAAATATCCTATTCTGATGTGTCTGCTACAAAGACTGGGGAAGCTCACACATGTCTTTAATTCTAGATGATCTGTAGATGTATTTTTACCATATTTATTTCCTGTTTCCTTTTGACCAAGCATACTTTGTAGATTTTCTTATTGACTTTGGTGAAACTTTATGTTTTTAAATGCCAGACTTAGGAAGGTGATAGCTGATCAGTCTTTCCATTCATCCTCTAAGAACTTCATGCTTTTTACTGTTGTGTTTTTCTTGTTTGCTTCTTTTTGAAATGAAGCACAAATTTACTAGATATGAGTAGAGGCTTATTTTGTTTTGTTTTGTTTAGTGGAGGATTGTTGGGTTCTCTTTAACCTCCAGACTACATCCAAATGGGTTCTTTTGGAATTTTTTGGTTTGCTTTTTACTCATTGCCTCATTTTTAGGTAGCTTTCTTTTCAAAAAAGGAACACCGGCATTCTGGATCTATCTGACCTGCCCTCCCACTACAATAAGCTATACTTACTGATAATAAGCTAGCCATACTGTTAATACAGAGCAACTCTCCTATGGTATTTTGAACTAGGTCCCACAAACCACTCAAGACCAAATTTATAATGGCATTTTCAAAGACAAGACAAAAATGATGTTCTGAACAGTGTTTAGTGAGTGAAAGAATTCTCTCCACACCACTCAGGGAAGTATTGAAGTTTCCTTTCCACAAGTGGTTGAAATCTTTCACTTTGATTTATCACCTGATAAAATTTAGATTAAAACTTCCATTGCCCTGATCACAGGATCATTATGATCTTAGCACTCAGTATGGGGACATCCACACACAGTGATTACATAGTGGGCTCTTCTATGATATTTTTACACTTAATATAATTCTTTCATGGGCAGCGTTGCTGAATGTATTAAATCTGTTGCTCATGTAAAGTGCATTGCTAGGTAACACTGTCCAACCAATCCTGTTTCCAAGTACCCCAGATGCTTATTATGTCAGGGTTGTCATCCGATGCCAACTATTGTAGTTCCTCTGCTTTTATTTTTTTTTTTGTCTCAGGAGTTCTGCTGGCTTTGCACCCCTCATGAAGTTATCCTGCAGTTTTCCCTGATGTCACCAATCATGGATTCCCACTTCCACTTTTCCATGCTTTTGAAAGGGCCCTCTGTGCTCCAGGAGCTTCTTCAGACATCAAGTGTTACATCCATTAAAGGGTTGGATATGTATAAGATGCAAGGCTTTTCCTTCCTAGCAGATAATTCTCCTTCTTAATGACTTACATGTATCTTGCAGGTCAGGGAGCGCAGCAGCAAGATAACACCTCCATAAGCCTTCTCTGTGAGCCTCTGTTTCTCCCAGGTGCTCGATTTCAGCTGCTTTCACATCTGAAGAACAAACTGATCCTCTCACTGCATACACGCGTAGTCCTGCTGCCATGTGAGGCCACACTTTGTACTTTATCCCCTAACCTGTGAAGCCTCCACTCTTTTGGGGGGCCTTCAAACACCATTTTGATCTTAAATATTAGTTTGTTATTTTGTGTTTCTGTATTTATTTTTCTTGAAGAGGATAGCTTTTTCCTTTATCCTTTGAAGTGGGGGTTAAGATTACTGTCCTCTTCCTCTGCTATATTGCCATTAAGAAGGTCAGCAACAGAAGAGAATTACAAGAAGGTGTGGCAGAGGTGGCTGACAGTCTTATCACCCCCTTCATCTGCACGGCTACTGCATTTTATTTTTTCTGGTCATAAGCGCTTTCTGTACCTGGGTCAGGATAACAGGGGGCACCGTGCCCAGCCTACTCTCTGTCCTGTAAGTGGCAGCTGCCCTACCCTCAGAGCAGCATATGCTGCCCCCATGAGATCCCAAGGACCCACCCTGAGGAAGCAGTCATCACCGATGCGCTGGAAGTTTTCTGCTTTCTGGAAGCCAGACCTTGCTGTTCTTCCTCCTGACCTCTGCAGGCAAAACTGCCATGCCTCTCTTGCTTTCTGCCCACAAACCTGAGACCAGCAGAGTTTTACAATATCAGTTATTCAGTAACTGGCACAGGAGTTTTGGTGGTTGTTGTTGTTTTTTATCCTTAAAAGGTGTAGGGGCCCAAATATGCAACCTTTATTTGTAGCAATTCCATGCCATATTGCATTTCATTTAGCACAGTAATTAACTCTTTGCATATTGACTTAATTGCTTTGCTAAATAAAGGCTTCAGTAAGAGGCATTACTGAAACCAAAGAGATTGTTGCAAGGTAAAGGTCACCTCATAAAGCTGGAAAAGATGACTGGAGAGTACTTCCTCTAGTTTAATAACTATACTTTTAAAATAAGATGTGTAACTTTATTACTATCTTTACAAGTGTCTACTTTACTAATATCTGCCAACAGTCAGTCACAGGTAAAATTTTTCAATGTAATAAATTCAAAGGATAGAATCCAAGGACTGGCAAATAAAACCGTGCTTAGGTTTGCACGCATCAGTGAATTGTTGCCAATGTATTTATGCAATTATCTGTCAGTAGTTGCTTACACAGAATTCTTGGTGAGAGCCATAAAAACAGCCTGCTAATATCAGGAAGTTGGAGGTTATAAAGGTGATGTTCTTTCAAAGAAGTCATATTCACTGTGAAAAACCTAATTATTAAGCCAGTGAATATGAAAAATCAACCAGTCTAGGTAGGTCTAAATGGAAATGTACTTTCTTTTTCCATCATGTAAGTACATGAAAGTGGTTTTCAATTTAAAATCATAGGGGTTAAACTTTTAAAGCAATCTAAACGAACAGTAAGTTGAGTACTTTATGACCTAGTGCTGTCAGACAAATTGAGAAGTAATATAAAATGAGAAATAGGAATTATATATTAATGTGAGAATAAATCATAAAGATGAAGAACTTAAAATCCTTAATATTAATAATATTCTAAGGTACATGACAGAATTACCATGTATTCCTGTGCTTTAAAGTCTTTTGTTAACTTTAAATACATCACACTGGCATGCAGTTCAATTTCTTGAGTAAGAGAAAAGTTTAAAGTAAGACTGAAGAAAAATGAAGTATTTGATCTTGTTAATAGAATACAGATGGAGAAAAGTGAAGTTGGTTTGGGTTTTGGCCTAACTAAGCCCAAAGTAAGAATTATTTTTATATTATGTTGATTTTTTAGGCCATGACAGTATTCTTCTATACTTATTAGAGTTCAAATATTAGCACTAGAGTCAGTTTTTCTGCTGTAAGGTTGTAGAGACTCCTTCCCAGGAGATATTCAAAAGCCATTTGGACACTATCCTGGGTAATGTGCTCTAGGCAACCTTGACTGAGCAGGGAGGTTGGCTGAGATTTCCAGAGGTTCCTTCCAACATCAGCCGTGCTGTGATTCTGTTATTCTGCCATTCATGCCTTTATTACTCACTGTGAGTATCATTGTCTTGATACCTATTTAGAAGGAGGGAAAGAAGAAAAGAAGAACAGAAGGAGTAACTTTAGCGAACTGAATCAATTAAAATAAAATTAAGTTAAAATAATGCAAAACAGTCAAAAAAGTAAGATACTGAAAGTTCCTCTTAAAAACATGGCTAGGTCAAAAGAGGTTTGAGTCAGTACAGCTTAGTAAGGTTAGCAGGACAATACTGACACTTTCTCTATGTGTCTTGAGCTGTCGTTGGTCACAACAATAATTTTCTGGTCTTGCATTAACAGAGCAATATCAGGAGTGCAGCAGTGCAGAAGAGTCAGTACAGCCACCAAAATCACACCACTGAATGGGAGGCTGTGGGTCAGTTTCACTTGCAGACATGTTGAGAAACGGAAAACCTTCTGGGTCAGTCCAACACGACAAAGCATTGTTTCTGATAAGGAGAACACCTGTAGAGTTCTTTTGTTACTAGTGTAGGAGGACTTCCAAAGTACCTTCTAATTCTCTTCTGCAGTTTCAGTGGGGAACATAGATAGCACAGACTAAGAAATGAAAAGCAAATCTTTGCAAAGTCAGTCTTTGTCACGCTAAAATCTCTCCTGCTACACTCCGCAGGGAATTGATTGCATTTCCTTCTGCTTGGTGTTCAGCCACATTTTATCATTTCTTATCATATTGCATTAAATTTCAGCCAATAAGGATCAGTGACATGGGGAAAAAGGAAATCAAATGATGGGGAGGAACTCACTTCATTTTTATTATTTTTATGTTCTGGCTATTATCTTTTTCTTTCTTTCTTTTTCTTTCTTTCTTCCTTCCTTCCTTCCTTCCTTCCTTCCTTCCTTCCTTCCTTCCTTCCTTCCTTCCTTCCTTCCTTCCTTCCTTCCTTCCTTCCTTCCTTTCCTTCCTTTCTTTCTTTCTTTCTTTCTTTCTTTCTTTCTTTCTTTCTTTCTTTCTTTCTTTCTTTCTTTCTTTCTTTCTTTCTTTCTTTCTTTCTTTTTTCTTTTTTTTTCCTAGTTTTCACGTAGCTCTCTGCAACTGTTCGAAGAGTAGAATTAGAGGCACTGGATGATAGCAGTGGCCTTGCATGCTTGGCCACAGGATACTAGAGACCATAAGGTCATAGACAGCTCTCTGATCTTCAGTAGCTGAATTGAGCTTTGCAAGATGTATAATTTTTACTGGGAATAACAGAGAGAAGCCAGGACAAATATCCATTAAAGAAGGTAAAACATTATTTATGTAGTAAATTCTAATGAACTTACAGACCAATGAGAAAAGAACAGGAAGAGTGTGTTAGCAAGCAAGAACAACCCTAAAAGGACTCAGGAGGGAGGAGGAAGATACCCCCATCGTCCACTTCAAAGTGCTTCCAATGAGGGATTCTGAATACTGGTGACTGTCTACAGATTCCCTCTTGGTTGAAGTCATCGTCCCAAGAACCCAGAGGGGCATGAGAAGGGAAGCCATAACATCAGAGAAAGAAAGGTAACAAATTATTTGTATATGCAGTTTGAACTGAGTATAATTGGAGCCAGAATTAGTAGCATCACTGTAATTGGACTGATAATGGTTCTATGCATGGAACAACTGGATTAACCATAAGGTGTGTTTCTTTAGTCCACATGAATCGTGTGATCTGTAGTGTAACAAACTGGCAAAGAGTTCAAACATCTTAGTCTGTAATTTAGATGCAGCAAAGTGGTATATGAATGGACATGAGTGTAAATGAGCAGACACGACAGGTCTGGAGAAGTTAGCTGAGTTTATATTCTCCCTTAAGATGATGTGACATACTTGTTTCACAAAGCGCAAATCAGAAAGGTTGTATGCTGACCACTACAGATGTCAAGGTGAGTCCTACACATTTTAATTCACAATTTAATTCACTAAGCATAGTTGCCTAACTTCACTGATTCATGCAAAAGAAGACCACTTAAGTGAGGGGAGTTACATAAATGAAGTCCTAAATGACAAGGCCAGAGATAAATTTCTCACCAGTTTAACCCAGTGTTACCTGTATGTCTATGGAAATAAAGAGATTTTATTGTTTCAGCTAATCTCTTTCTGAGTGTATTTGGGAGAAAGTTATTTAATTTCCTTATATTTCTCCATATGTTTATTAATATCTACTATATCTTATATAGCAAATATGTATGAATACATCACATGAAAAAAAGATCACTGGGTGACCACAGATTGCAGTCTAAAGCAAGTGAAGATTTACCATGGAAACCTAGAGCTCTTCATCCTCTTCTTCCATCAGCACCAGTCATTACAGCCTGCAAACTCTCTTTTCTGGTTTAGAGTGAGACATTTCCACTACCCTCCCAGTTTCAGGTAAGGTTTTTCATCTTATAAATGTCTTGAATAAAATGCTTGCTAAGCCATTGCTAATATATATTAATTATCTGCTGATCTGGCATTACCTATTATCGCACTTCTCAGTAAAATGTATATTTTTTTCCAAGGTGAAAAACTTCTCTCTCGTTGTCAGGAGTAGGTAGAAAAGTGGAAAGAAATCTAAATGAGATTTAATTTTCTTAAATAATTATCAATTGCATTATTTAAGTCATTCAAGCGGACAACCATTCTTTAGTATTTCACATTGTCTCATGAAGCCTATCTAGTCTGTTCTTTCTAGAAAATAAATCTGCTGGAGTCTCAGGTAGAGTACTACTTTCTCATTACACATGCGATTTCTTTCCTGACAGCTGCATGGCCAGTGGGGCAGAAGGATGCCACCAGCCCATTAACCTACAGCTCCCATAATGCTAGTGCAGCTCAAATGTTGGAATGGTTCAAGGAAAAGCACTTCAGCAATTTTTTCTGCTTTTGCAACTTCTCAGCATATCAGAATTTTTGTTGCACACTGAAAAGATACCCTACTTCTGCAGTCTTGTTAGGCTTTAAAAATTGTGTCCTCGGCCTTCAGAATTGAAAAGAAGCAATGCCACAGTTTATGCCTATTACACTATGCTAGCCGGAATTGGTAAGTAGAATCATGGAAGTGTACAGGAACAGTTTTGCAGAGATTTTTTCACTTCAAACTTCTTTCCAAGCCGGAATGAAAACAAGGTGAAGTTAGCTACTGACGCCAATTTTTGCAGGACAGTGAAAAAATTAATATTAGATTAATATTAATTATCAGTTTTAAAAGTTGCAGAAAGTTCACAATTCTGCATTAAGGATGAGATAAACTTCATTTTCAGTAAATGGAAAGTAATGTATATATTGAAAAAACAACCTTAGCTATGCATACACAGGTTCTCAATGAAGTTTTAACAGTCAGCAGAAGTACACAGGAGTCAGTGCAACAGTTGTCTGCCTTGCATCTGTCAAAAATAGTTAACGGTTAGCATTATTAGAAAGGAACAGAGAACATAACAGAAAATACTATTAGCTCCATATGTCAAGGATGCCATTTTGGATATTAAATGCAGTTCTTGTCCCAATATCTCAGGAAGATTATAGTAGAACTATAAAAGGAAAAGAAAAGAATTGCAAGAATTATTAGATATATGAAACCACAGTAGTGTTACAAAGAAAGAAGAGTTAAATTTATCAGATTGCTTCAACCTGGAAAAGATATGACTGAAGGAAGAAATGGTAAAAGTCCATGAATATTATAAAGATAATAGAGAAAACGCATAAACTGTATCTTGCTTTGCAAACAGAAATAAAGGAACGGGACATGAAATTATCAGGCAGCAGAAAGGAGAAACAATTTTCATATATTTCCATGTATTTCATGTTCCATGTAATTCAATTCTGAAATGCACTGACACATAACATTGCTGATAACAAAAGTTGTCATAGGTTCAAAAAGCAAATAAAAAAAAAAGTTTCTGAGGGAACAATTCAGTATGAGTGTTCAAGATAGTTATTTCATATAATCTTCAGCTCAGGAAGCCAGTAAGCTATGGATCCCAAGAATATTGTGCATAGGTCTGGGACAGCTCATCATTCTCCTTCCTCATGTCATAGGATAGTCACAGAAATCAGATATAGGTTTGGGCTAAACAGCCCTTGCTTATCACAGGGGTAGCTCTGTGCTTATTAGCTACCAAGGCTAATTTCCTTTAAATGAAAAAATATTTTGCAGTAGGAAAAGCCATCACAGTTGAACCTTTTCACAGAGTCAGTACTTCCCAGTTTTGTGGCCAGGTGGGTGAAGAACCGCTGTTCTGTGTGCCAAAAAGGGCAAACTCCTCCAATATCTGAGGCAATGAGCAATCCAGAAGGAAGTGCAAAACTCAGGAAGAAAATTACATATATATTCCAGTCCTAAAATGCTGAAGTTTCACTTTATTAGCTTACATTTATTTACCTCTCAGGAAACAGTTGGAGCTTAGCTATGAGGGGACATATGCAGAGCCATTATTCAGAGTGACTTGGTAAATATTTAACAGCATATGAGCCCTGTGTGGTTTCACTCAGGATGCATGTGGAGAAATTAATTTGAGGTGAAAGTGCAATATGTCTCAGCACAGATTTGTCAATAACAAGATATTCAATCTGTTTTCCTAAGGGTGTGAATCTGCCTTAGCTAGAGGTGTAACGTTTAATGGAGAAGTGGGGCCAGGACAGTGCAATTGTTCTGCTGAGTGGCACTATCTTGTATAAAGAGAAGCTTTCATTCCTTCCTTTTTTATTTTCTGTAGATCATCCAGGCTAACATCAAGGTGAATCTTGTTGCTGTCAGGTTGTCGTTCCAGCTCTGGTCTACTGGAACCAGTGGTGGTGAGCTTGGGGAACCTCTGTTCTTCCAATAGCAGGGGGCTTAGTCACTTAGTTAGCTCCAAGGCCCTGGGTCTTGGCATCACCCCAGTTTAACCGTTGCTTTCTTAGTAGGGCCAGTTGGAAAGATGTTTTAATTCACTGAGAATGTTTTCAAGCTACTCAGTTTTTTACTGTGCAGAGAGAAAAAGAGAAAAAATAAGGACCCCAAACTTCCTCCCTCTTCCTTTATGAACTGTTTCAACTTCTTTTATGCTAATCATTTTATTTTCTTCAGAAGGTACAAAAACTTTCTATATTTTTTTTAAAGAAATCTCTGATTTTTGCCAAGCAGAGGTTGAAAATTGGTTGAAGTAATCCTTTCCAGTGAAGTCATTGTTCTAACGAACTGATGGTAAAACATTTTAATTAAAATATCTCCCAAACAGCTCTGAACTAACGACTTTTTAGGAGGTTACTATTTCTTATAAATTTATAAGGTTGGTAGGTCTGTGGAATTATTTTCCTTGCTTGTGTTTTTTGTTATTCTTTGTAGAAAAGGAGACTGTATTTGGTTGAGTGGGATAAATGATTTTATTTAAAAGGAACACAGGTGACAATTGAAGAAACTAATTACTTCTTACACAAATATTGGAAGGAAGTCAATAAACCCTCAGTTGGGATTTTTTTTTTTCTTTAGAGCAACTAGAATGTTGAGACATTCTGACAGAGGAAACTTGGTAAAACTACTCATTGCTTTTGGGTAACAGAAGCAAATGCAGGAGAATGAGAATATTTATCTGTCCAGTCAAGTTCACTGATTAACTCAATTAGACAATGGATGAAGATATTTATTGATTCAAGATTGGTTCAGCCTCAAGCACTGATAGGTTTGCCCTGGGCTTCAACCAGGTCCTGGAGGAAACTGCTCAAAACTTCACTTAAAAGACATTGCAAAACACTGATATGTGGTAATTTAGTCAGACAGATTTTTTTTTTTTGGGGTGTGTGTGTGTGTGTGTGTGTGTGTATGAAGGCTGTGAGATAATAGAAAACTGCAGACCAGATATTTAAAGTAGATTACTCATTTTCCAGTCTGTGTTGAAGTCATTTGGACACAACAACACATCACAGTACAAAAACAAGGAGTAACACAAAAATTGCCTGTGGGTGGAGGGAACTCGCAGGGACACATGAAATAGCACACCCTTCCAACAGCACCCATCACGCTCAGTAACTTGTAAGAAATGATTCTTCTTCAATGTGATATTAAATTTAACATTTTAAAAGGATTTATCCAAATCAGAGAATTCAGAGGCAATGCATTTGTACTAACTCCAGGAATACTGAATACAAGTGGTTTTAATGCTCTGCTGAAGATCACCAGAGATTCTCTGCTTATGGCTGAGGCTTCATAATCTGTATCCTGTAATTAAATGTGCTTTACTGTCAAACTTGGAAAGCAAAGCTCACAGCAGCAAACTTGGTAATTCAGTTGCTTCCAAGGTGTTTCCTCAGTCTTCTAATGGTTTTGGAGTAAATGTGCTGTCTCTGAATAGCGTCTTCCGATGAGCTAGGAGCACAAATGGTGCTAATTCTGTTAGACAAAATGAGTATGTTTTCACAGTATCTTTTAAAATACCTGCGGTGTAAGCTTCTGCTCCTGTGTAAAATCTTCACACTGAAGTGATCTCGAGGCTATATATTTAAGCCAAACACAACAGTGCAGTTCTCACATTAACTAAATTTGGAGACTTCAATGTTCGAAACAGGAGTTGCAAGCTATTGTTCACTAGATCATTTTGTTAACTAGAGGTTCAGAAAGCTCTGATCTTGGAGAGATTAAAGGAATCGTGAAAGACAGGCTTTGCTCAGAGATTAAATTATCCAGTTGTTTTTCCTACCTCTATGATTAAGAATTTTTATATTTATTTATTTATTTATTTTAACCTCTGAAGCTTCTGTATCGACTACGTCCATCATTTTAAGGAAGACACAAAATACCAGATATAAGGTTATGGGATGGTGAGAGTGCATTTAATAAACTTCAGCAAAAGAGCAGGACTACTGTCCATTTGGTCTCTCCCTCTTCCCCCTAAATATTGAAGGCATAAATGTGGTGCTGGAAAACAGACCTTTCAAGCTGATTTATACCTGTGGAAGTTCTTAATATATTTACAGGACACTGAATTTCTCAACTCTTTTAAAAAGCCATATGTACAATCATACAGTTGTTATCTTATTTGATTTTCTCTTGTTTTCTCTTATGCCATGTTTTAAGGTAACAAGAAGTGCTCTGTACACTGTTTATGACCTCATTATCACTTACTGTTAACAGCAAGGAAGCAGAATTTCCTAGTAAGTAATGAGTAATTTCCTTAATTTTTAAGAAGTAAACAGGAAGCCCTAATCTCATTGCAGATTAGCAGAATTTACATGTATAACTGTTTGTCTTTAAGTTTTATGCTTAGTAGTTCAAATTAACTTTCTAACTCACCCGCCAATGGTAGTCAACAAAGGGAAAAGGAAAAGGAGAAAGGAAAAAGGAAAAAGAAAAAGGATAATCCTTCTCCAAAGGAGTTGAATATCATTATTTTGTCATCCAGAAATCAAGATAAAATTAGTTGAAAATTCGTACTACTTAATAAACAGACTGAGCTTGGCCTTTAGAGCTTGGCCTGTGAAGTCTTAGGGATAATAACTTAAAAGTTTTCAGTGCATTAGATCATTACTTAAGAAAAAAGTAAGAAACTTGGCAAGTTTATGTCACTCGATTTTTAGAGCTGAAAGAAAAATACTGTCTATCTTGTAATAAAGCCCCAAGAAAAACATTGAATCACATGCTATCAAGAAGATTTAGTCAGATAATATTTAGCAATTTGGATCAGATCCATATCTCATATAAGCTGTCATACCTTCAGTTCTCTGGCCAAAGTATGAGAGTTTACTTCAGATGAATATTTTCACTATAGACACTGACCAATGCAAGCTTAGTAAGCTTAATAATATGTTTTCATTTTGTTGTGTGAGTGAAAATAAAAAGTGTTATTTTATGTCTTTTCTGCTTTGATGACAAACCCAAAATTGGCTTTAACTAAACTTGTCTTCAGGTTTTCCACTCTTTTTTTTTTTTCCATTGTGTTGGCTCCAAGAAAATCATACTGTACTCAATTATCGTATCCCTTTAAAATTTTGGTAAGATTGCATGAAACCATGGCGATTTCTAGCTGTTGGAGCAACAGTAGAAACAGTGACCTCAGGGAAAGTTTGTTGAATTTACATATTTATTAAGACATAAGATTTTGGAACACCATAACGTTGATTTTGTCAGATATACCTTGTTTGAGCTAAAAGCTAGATTACCTAATATTTAGTCACAAAGGTCTGAATAAATATAGCAAAAGTTGAAAATGGGTACATAATGTGTTAATGCCTTTTGTTATTTTATTCACTGTAAATACTGAAAGATAACATGCTTTAAAAAAATCTGCTTTGACTTTTTTTCTCATCAGGATGCCAGCCTTTTGTTTTTTGACACTAAGTTTGCTATTAAAACAGCAGTTAATTAAATTCATACATTCTACAGGTTATACTCTCATCCTTTCAGGCAACACCTCCTGCAGCAGATTCCTCCCTGGTATCAGTTGATTGGCTCCTGTTTGTCAGCACTCCTTCATCTGAATTTCCTCAGTTCACGCTTTAGAAATCATTGACAGTGAAGGCATAAACCCATTACTTTCTATATTTAATATCTTTTAATTTTTTTTAAAATTATTTTTATTTTTTAATATACAAGCTTATGTTTATGTGGCAATTGTGGAATATGTGTCTTAGACAAGTGATTTAAGAGCAGTGAGCAGCTCCTGGCTGATCAGCTACCCTGGCTTGCTTCATAATTCCCCAGAATGACTGCTAACAATAGTTTCAATAATGGCATTTCTTCAGCACTTCTCTGGTTTTTGGGCTTGGAACAGGTCTTCCTGAAGATTAGTGAAGATGTCACCTTTGTTTATCTTAAAGACCAAAGGGTGGGAAAGATCGTCTATGACTATAATTTTAAAAAAACGTCAAAAATTTTAAAATCTTTTTATTGCCTCCAGAGCCTATATCCTGTGACTGCATATTTACAATTAATGTAAAAGAGAGCTTTGTTCTCATGTAACTCTTCAGACAAACTATGAACAAAAGCAATACAAGGAAAAAAGAATAAAACATCTAGATCCAGTGCATCTAGGTCACTTTGAACATGATAATTACACTGTTTTGAACCTCAGTAAAATGTTTCTTTCTTGAGAATCCTTACCAAGAACATTCTCTTTTTTTTTTTTTTTTTTTTTTGTGCACATACAAGGGAACACTGATTAGCATAATGGGATGTTGGAGCTCTAACGGGAGAACTCCTGAGCTTCAGGATTTAGTGTATTACTGTACCCAGCTGCTTTGCTCATACTGTATAGGCAATCTGGGATATGGGCAAATACTTATAGAGTGGGATGAATGACTTAGCCTCAGCCACAGCAGCTCAACCTCTACAGAAGGACACAAAACAGTGAAAAAAACAAACAAAATAGAGACTTCTTTTATTGTTTAGATTAATTCTTCAGAATTCTGGCAGAACAGAACTAGTACAGAGCCAAAACCGTGCTGTCAAACCACTCATCAAATTGTACCTGACTCCTGATCCAGTTCACCGAGTAGCTACTTATCTTCTGCAGGTGTCCCTCAAGGTTCAAATGAGCCACTTGTCTTCTTCTGCTTTCAGTTTCCACCTGCCTTTGCTCAGTAGTTCAGCTTTTCTACAAAGCTGAACAAAAAGTTGTACCAGAGTCCACAGATGTACAGTGCTGCCTCTTGAAAAGCTTTGGAAACTATTTAGAAATAAATTCTTCTTTCAGGGACTCTACACTACCTGAAATCCACATTTGTTTTAGCTGTTGAGGACTCCTGGGGACTACTAATTAAGTAGGTAAATTACTAAGCTGAAATCAAGCTGTGTCTTTTTTTTTTTCCTTTTTTTTTTTTTTTTAAAATCACTGGCAGTTTCATGCCTTCTGCAAGTGCCTGTCTATTAGGCACCCTTAGGACATATTAAAAAAATCTACAGTTTTAAGTGCATTTATTTTATTGCATATCCTCCATGTCTACTTTTCAAATTTAACTCATTACTTAATAAATTCTAGACAATTTACTGTAAAACTCATCCTTGTTTATGAGACATCTGCCTATTGACATGATGTTAACAAAGCAAACGCATGTTTAAGTACAAAAGGTTACCCAGTAACAGGCCTCACATCCTCCAGTTCAAAAATTTATAATTTCTTAACTGAAATTAGATTTTAGCTTTCCTGTTTGTGTGTGTATGTGTTCATTTGCATCTGCAGGGGTACATGAGAGGAATTGTCAGTTATCAGCAAGCATACTGCAAGGTAATGTGGCTATATGAGAAATTAAAACAAAACAAAACAAAACAAAGCAATGAACCTTAATGGTTAATGTTTTTGCAATCACAATCCAGAATTGACTGGTTTTGATTAAAATAGTGCTTTTACCCAGGATCGTTCATGATCGCCTTACCAAAAAATCTCAATCACTTTGTTCACTTTTTCTTTTTTTTTTTTTTTTAAGTCTCTTTTCCAATAGTGAGGACAGTCCAGAGCCCATTGAGCTCTCTTGTACTGTAGCAGGCTGCATGCCAGGATCTTTCCCTTGAGCAGGGACACTTCACAAGGTAGCTCCTGGAAGTCCAGAAATTCTTTACCTGCGACAGATACTCAGTAAGTGATGAACGTCTAGCTTGTTGAAACATTGCAATTAATTTTCTAAGCATTTCTGAAACTTGGTAATCTTAGCTAAGTGATGTAAAAGATTGATTGTGCATATAGACCTCTAGACATAAACTGTTAAGTATGGGACTGGGTGAAAATCCAGTCATATCAGGTCTCCTCAGAGTTTGGATGGCAAAAGGAACTCCATTCTGAAACTTGTGACTCAATTTAAGGGTCTCCCAGATGCTTTTAGTCTGACCCTGTCCTCTAGGCAATACAATATCAAGTGACCTTGCCATCACAAATCTTGTTAATGTTGCATTTACCATTAGAGCTTTGTTAAATTGGTGTCTTATCCATGATTAAACTTTGCTAAATTGCTGTTTGCATCATAAATATATTGCTGCTTCTCTCTTACGAGTGAAGTGCTTAATTCCTTTCACAACATCTGTCTTGTGCTTAATTAGCAGGAAGTGAATGCACTTGGTGAAAGCCAAGTGAGAGCATGAGAACCAACTAACCAACCAATCAACCAACCAACTAACAAGTTGTCACACTTAAAACTCAAGATAAAACCAGACAGGGTGGAAAGTGATAACATTAAGAAGTTGCATAATTAGCAGGAAAACCTATCAAAATTTTATATGGAATTTTACTATCTTGTTTTTGAAGCTGTATTACAGTAGAAAAAATAATGTTAATTTCCCTCATTACCTTACAAATTCTCCTCGTAATACATTCATTTAGATTTGCCCTGCAATTACAAAGGGTGGAGAGCCTGCATGTCTGTACTATTTACAGCAGAGGCCACAATATGGAGCAAACACAATCATGAGAATAACTTTTTGATGGACTAGACATTGAAGATATCTATTCAGACTTTCATAGTGTGCATTTTTAGAGAACTGATTACTAGATTATAGAATGTATTAAAAAAAATAAAAAATTGGAAACTGAGAGCCTAAATAACTTTTGAAGATGTTGTGATGATTAAACAAGAAATTCCTTTTTTGATCACCTATTTATAATGTTCGGTCATTAACTATTCAGATTTGTCAGTTCTGCTTTTTAATAATAATTTCACATCTTTACTTACACTCCTGACTTTTTGTTTTAGCTCTAAAAAATAATGTATTTGAAATGAACAACATCACGACTTGATTTGATTTAGAAAAAACTGCTAGGATGGGTCTTGTTTGATATCAACATTTTTTCTGAATATATATCAAATGCTGAAGCAAATATTGCTACCATACAACTGGGTCATACTTCAACAACTGTTCTTTTGTCTCACAACTAATAAATAAAAATACTTTTTTTTTTTTTCCAAAGCCAAATTGTATTAAGAGGGAGATGACAGAAATGCTGAGATGGTTAAAACTCAAATATTCTTGAAGCTGTAAGGCAGAAATAAATCTACTGTAATATGGGAAGAAATTGAAAGAAAGATAGGCCAGACACCGTGCAGATAATCTGCCTTATCTCTCTGGCCTGATACACTAGCTCAGCTTCACATTGCATACAACTCACTCATCAGCTGCGGAAGCTCATGATTAAGCCCTCAAATGTAGTTAAAATTTTACTTTGGGAAGGTGGTTAACCCGTATACACTTATGGTATCAAACATGTCTTACATTCATGGCTATTGAGAGAGAGAACTTGTGCTGAGTAGTTAGGCAGAAGGTCCTTGTATAAAGTTGATTCTGCTTTTAGTTTGGATGATATTCTGCAGGAATTTCTTCTCACATGCTGTGGAATTTCTGCCTTTCCAGGAAAAGTCACCATTTTAATTTTACTTTTGTTGTTGTTGTTGCTGTCTGATGCATTATGAAAGAGAAAGGTTAGCAATTAGCCTAGGCATAAATTGTAGCAAAACCTTATACAGCAACATCAAGCAATGTCAAAGCTTTGAATAAGCGCACAGTGCTACAGCATGAACAAACACAAATGCCTCCTGGTGACTGAGGCAATAGCTGGGTACACATTTGCATACACAAACAGTGTATTCATTATTCAAAAATACATTCCATTCAGTCACCTGGATAAAGTCCATTACTCCCTTCTTTAAAGGCAAAACTATTAGGGATTTGAACAAAAGCAGATTTTCCCCGAATTCTTGTGGAAGGAAGCAAATTACAAGTTCCTGGTGATTCTCTGATGTACTTGTTTTTATGAGGTATGGAAGCAGTGAAGTTTATTATCCACACCTATCTCTGCACAGTACTTCTAGCTAATGTAAGCACTTCAATGATGTATTTGCATTTAGATTAAATTATACAGAATAACTCAGATCTAGGAATCTACAGCTGAGCTAGAATAATGACTGTTTTATTGAGATTATTTGTGTTGAATTTAATGGAAACACCACATTCAAATCATGGGACCCTTTTTTTAAAGCCTCCCAGCAGATTATCATCTTAAATATTTTTCCTGGCCCTGGTTCAGGGAAATATCTGTATTGAGGACACCACCTTAGGATTTGTTTTCCTGAGCATGGGCCTTCAGTGCTGTAACAGTCAGGATACTCTTGACTTCTAATTTCTGACAAATTAAAACAAGAGATTTGAATCTTGGACAAATTAACACTTCCATAAGTTGCATCAAGAACATCATAAACAGGAAACTGGAGGAATGTTGAGACTGGGTTTAAACAGGCAAGAATATTTTAAGAGTCAACATGAAATGACACTGAAGATTGGGCACTTTCTTCATTCATGGAGGTACTCCTAAAAGCTCTTCACTAGCAAAATATTCAGGAGTTATTTTTCAAACACTTTGGCCTGTTTCATATTCCACTAACATGCTCATATAACATGTTTATGTCCTATGGACTAAATTATTTTTCATCTCATAGCTTCTTAAGATGAATCCATTGGTCACACTCCTCTCTCTTGGCTTGCTCTGTGCCCTGCCTCCCTGCCCTCCTTTATTCTTTCCATTTCATTTATTCAAAGCTACCGTACTTCAGAGAGGAATGGGACAGGAGTAAAATAAGTATTTTTTTTTTCCAATCCAGGAGACAGAAGAGGGAGAAACTTCATTAGACTATTTTAATTACAACTCTTTTACAGTATCTTATCACTTCTATCAGAATATTAGCTATCAAATGCAATGGATAGAATAAGAAGAGGAAAAAAAATTGTAACAACATTTAAAAATTATTTTGAAAAGAAAATGAGGTCATGCCATGGATTGTAACTAATAGCTATTTTTATTTCTTTATAGAAATCTCTACTGCCAGCCATTGTTTATTGATTTGCCTCAGAAAACTGTAGTAGAAGAGCAGTCCAATAAAAAGAGTGTTTGCATAAAGTAATCTGGCTTTGAGTCCTCATTTTCTGTATGTAATATATGAATGAGGCAGAAAATTTCACTCATGAGGAGCTTTATGGCAATAAACACATGACAGTGACCAGCCCAGGTGTTATGGTTGAAGGCTGCAAATAGAGAACCACTTAGTAAAAAAAGACAATATTAATCCAGACATTTTCAGCTAAATGTGTTTATGCAATAGGATGATTAAGCAAAACAAAAAACATAGTCTTTTTTTTTTCTTTGTTGTTGTTTGTTAGGTTTGTGTGTGTGTGTGTGTTTGCGTATGTGTGTGCAATTTTGTTTGTTTGTTTTCTTCAAATTTCCTTGGGATGATTTTCTGAGATGTGAAATAGGATTAAGAAACAGTGGCACCACTCACGATAACTCCTGTGGTTAGAGGACTCTTTTAGAGTGCTAACCATACATGTTTAAGTCTCTGCTCTAATTCTTGCCTCTGTAAGAAAAACGCATATCTTCTTCTGGTACATAGAGAAGAAAAAATACTCCAAATTCACAAGGCAAGATTACTTTCTTCTTTTCTAAAAATTTCTGAGGCCTCCTCTCAGGCTCCTCTTCACTGGGCTGAACAAACCAAGGGACCTCAGCCGCTTCTCATACGTCTTGCTCTCCAGACCCTTTACCATCTTTGTTGCCCTCCTTTGGACATCCTCTAATAGTTTTATATACTTTTTATATTGTAGCACCCAAAACTGCACTCAGTACTCAAGGTGAGGCTTCACCAGCCCAGAGCAGAGCGGGACAATACCTTCCGTTACCAGTCAGCAGGCCTGTGCCCCTCCTGGCTGCTCTAACTCACTGTAGCCAGAAGATATACTCTTCTGTGGATGAAAGAAAGCATGACATCCAGATTCATGGAACTATAAATTAGCCTATTCCGAGATATCAACAGAAGTATAAGAAAAAAAGCTGTGGCCATGAATATTATAAACAGTGTACTAGAGTCTACTGTAAATATGAGCTTCACTCTTCAATAGCTTCTTTCCTCATCTCTGCAGATGGTGATTTGCTATGTGTTTTACTTTTATTGTCACAGATTTATGCAGTGCTACTGGTCTTTTCCAGGCACTTGAAATCACACCATAGAAGACTCTGATTTTCTTTTTTATCTTACATAATGACTTTTAATTCTGAAGCAAGCTAACAAGTATGCAGAAGGCAAAGATTCACAAGGTACTGCTCTGATCCTTCAGGCAACATCTCAAGAGCTGAGCAAACCTCTTTCTCGCATTTGGAATCAATAATAAGTCACTTACTACTGTTGGTCAGCAGTGGCTTGTGAGCACTTGCCACTGAGCAAGTTTAAGGTGTCGGTACACAAAGAGCTCTGGGTGACTGTGCATGAAACCTTCCTTTCACTGCCTGGGAAGTTTAACTCCTTGAGACACAGTGGTCCCTGACATACAATAGATAGACTTTAAGTAAATATGTTTTAATTTGCAGATCTGACTAGAAAATAAGAAAGATAAATCTTTCAGTTGAAGCCGTTAATGATGACCCACTGTCAATGACTCCCCAGGGAGAAAGAACACAATTGCTGCTTTCATACAGTTGATGTCTGTTGTTTTATTTTAAATGTACTCCTTATATCTAAGGAACTTGAAGTTATTTTTCCCAGATTTTTCAAGGCTACCTAACTCCCAATTATCTCATTTATTAATGACTGTGATTCTTTTATAAATAATTTAATCTATTTGCAGGTGTGCTTACCCATGCTACCATGGACCTGACAAACCACAGTATGATTCCTCTCCAGTTATGTGTAAGACAAAATGCCATGAAAGGGACAAAACAGTCTTGATTTAAATGTATGTGTGAGAGTATATTTTTTCACCATTTCTACATCTATTATGCTCCTGATAGAACGTATTACTTCATTTTTACTGAGAAACAGAGAAATTCAAAGAAGTCTTGAGATACTGCAGTTCCATCTAACAGCTGGAAGCTCATCCTTATATTTTCACATGTATTTCCTGCAAACCCTTTTACTTAAAAAAAAAATAATCTTTTGCAAAGGAAATAGACAGATGTTCTGCATACTTGCAGTAAATCATCAGCTGCTAAACTTCTATGTTATGAATAAATCCCGTGTGCCTTTGCCCTGATATTTTTCACTCCTAGTTAGGGTAGCACGTGAAGCTTCTCAAAGAATTTGTAAATGACAATATCATTAAAAAAACTCAGCTTTTACCAAATCACAGTGTCATGCTCAACCTTGAAAAGTGCTAAGTTCCCTTTTGAGTTATATCTCTGTTATCGCAAGTGAATTTTCAATTTCAAAATAATTTCAAAATTGATTTTTGCAGGAACAAAGGAGACCTAGTCTTGGATTCACAAACACCCTGCATGTTGTCTAAGTGCTGGTCTTCAGTTTGATGGATTTTTTTTCCCCAGTTATCTTACTGACAGCAAAGACAAACCAACTGACAGCACTGTTTCATCCAAGGTATGATTGTTAGAGCTAACTAATTTTCTAAGCCATGCAAAATGAAAAAACGACAAAAGACATAAAATGTAGCAGAATAATTTTAGCACTAGGCATTATTTCAGTAGGGTTTTCTTCGTTTGGTGTTTACCTTAATATAAAAGAAACAAGACTTTCTTTACGAATTTTGTGAGGTTGAGAATATTTTGTTTAAATATTTAGTTCATGTATTGCCTAGAAGTTTGCTGAAAGCATATTTAATTTGTGTAATGACTTTATGATCAAACAATTTTGCATTAAATGATTTTTTCCAAATGCTTTCTATTTAAATTATTGTGAAATTATTGCAGAATATAAAATCAAGTACATCTAAAATCTATTTCAAATTGTTACAAGCCAGAGAAGTAATTGATCTAACAAATAATGGAGAATTGTCCAAACAGAATGATGCCTTTTGTTGAATAAGCCATGGGGTGTTTTCATCTTGATTGGTGAACTGAGTTGGACAACTTACAGTTAGATAGAGAAATACTAGTTATACAGAATTTCATAATGCAGTAAATATGAAATCCACCACTGGAGAAACACGTCTTTACACACAGTGAAAACCTCAGAGATATTGTTCAGCTAACTTCACTGGTTCCAGTTCTACCCAAAATTCTAGGATCTGATTGTTTAACAGGTCATTATGTTTAACATAAATCCAGATAAAACAAAAACAAAACAAAACAGAACAACAACAACATCAACCCCACAAACTAATGTGCTTTTAGTTTTTATGGCTTGAATTTGATGTTAATATTTTCATGTAACATCTGAGTTTACGTACATGTTTTGACACCTTAAGCACCATTCATAATTCGATTAATTCAACACACGCAGTAGTTTAGCCTAAAAGTCTTTCCACCAAGCCATTGACACGAAAGATGGAATTTATGCTCCCACAGGAGCAATCTGTTTCTTGATGCACTGGATGCTTTGGAAACATTACTTCATTTCCTGTGCCATACAATACACATCTACTGTCATTATTGACGATCCTCCATTTTAAATTCTATTGCAAAAATTTTTATAGAAATCTTTCAAAAAAGGATTTAAGATTTGTGATACTTCCTTGATATGGATAATTTTTCATTTCTAAAGCTCATTCATATTTAGTGGTAGATCTTGTTCTCTTTGTATATAATATACTAAGCATCTTTTTCTGGTTTTGTTAGCTGCGGCTTTCTAATAAAAAAAAATATATGGTTTAGAAAGAGTGGAGTAATCATTTCTTTGCGATGCTGTGTGCTTTTTGATTTCTGTACTCGGCAGAAGATAGAACACAAGGCAAGGCAAAAGGCAAGGCAAGGCAATATCCCATATAAAATGTGTTTTTGCTATTTAATTTAGCTTATCATCAAGTGAATTAGTATAGCTAATGCATTGACTAGCTAGATAAGATTATACAGTCTCCAGACTTCAGCACCATTCATATCCTATCCTATGAGAGTTTTCTGTGCTTCCTTCTGGAAATGGAAGACAAATTAGGTAGCTATGCTTTATTTCTTCGAGACTGTTGTATCTCCATTTGTAAAAAGCACAATGTAATGCTGTAGCTAACATGTTATTAGAGACTCTGAGTGTGGGGACAGGGAAACCAGATGACTAAAAACACTGGAAATGGATTGGCTACTGCTAAGTTATTTATTTTATTTATTTATTTATTTATTTATTTTAAATCAAGTGCACTTGTTTACAGCATGGAAATACTCAGTATAAACACTGAATCCTTGAAATGAAGAAGCATACTTTACTCCTCTGCATCTTCATATTAGTAATGATCAATGTCCAGATGACGCAAGCTGGAGGAATCGTTATTCATGGTAGAGAGCTCAGGCTATAGCTGAAGATGAAGGTGAGATGGTACCCAGTAATGTTTTCAGTGGAATTATTTCTGTGACACAACGTGCTCTCAACAGAAAAACTCATAGAAGTGCAGAAAGGAAATCAAAGGAGCCCTCCTGCATCACTCTCTTTTGCAGAGGAGCATACACGTTAATTTGCATCCTCATGTAGGGGAGTCTGCCTTTACACTGGCAATCTGCAGAAGAGAGTGTGGTCAGTGACAAGTTTCACAGCATTGTTTAAGTTAACCGATGCTGTGCTTTTGGTGTCTGCTTGGATCCAAGCACTTTAGCTTATTGATATTATTCATACAAAATGGGGTGTGACAATAGCATGTGGATGTGGGCATGTGATGTCTTTAGAGAATCACTGTCATCTCCAGGTCTGAGCATCTTTCCCTACTCAACCAGTTTTCCAAGAGATGTGTGAACACCTTCCTGAGTTTGTACATCCCTATCATTTCCTATTCCATTCTCTCTCCTGAACTTTTCTTTTTTGTCATGCTTACAAAAATAAATAATTAAATAATATTAACAATAATAGCACCACCAACAAGCAAACTAACAAACAAACAAACAACAGCTTGACAGGAATGGGGTAATCACTGCTTTTGTCCAATGTGTCTCCTGGCAAACAGTAAGGAGTGTTGCTGTTTTCCAAGGGTATTCTCATAGCTGTTTAAATGTGCTGTGTACAGTTAGAGACCTGGCCACTGGAAGTTTCCTGCAAAATTGGTGTTAGGTGAAAGCTCCAGCATAAGATGATAGTGTTGTGTATTACTTGTAAGCTGGCTTTTGGAGACTTTCCTTTTCTTTAGGGTTATTAGGGAAAATTAATATGTTAGCCTCTTTAACATCTGTGAAGTTAAACAGCATGAATACTCCATCTTCATTTCCTTAAATCCCATTGTACTGGGTTGGGCTGGGATGTTAACTTTCCCTGCAGCAGCCCATACAGTGCTGTACTCTGCACTCGTAGCTAAAACAGCAATGGTATCACACCAGTGTTGTGTCTGCTGCTGAGCAGTGCTGGCACAGCATCAGGACTCTCCCTAATTCCCCTAGGGGTAGGCAAAGATATGAGAAAAGAAACATCACCAGGGCAGCTGACCTGAACCAAACAAAGGGATATTCCATACCATATGATGTCACACTCAGCAATAAAAGGTGGAAAAAGGAGGAAGAGTGGAGGGGTGGGCTCTCGTTGTGAAAATGTCTGTCCTCCTCCCGAACACCGGCTACGTGCGTTGAGGCCCTACTTCAAGGACGTGGCCAAGCATCACTCATTTGTGGGAAGCAGAGAGTAATTTCTTTCCTCTGCACTTCCATAGCCTTTGCTTGTTTCGCTTAGTTTTCCCTTTCCCCCTCCCTTTTCCCCTTTCCTTTTTCCCCTTTAGTTAAATTGTTAATTGTTTAGTTAAATTTTTTAGTTAAATTGTTTAATTAATAATAATCTTTCCTTAATAATTATTTTTTTCCTTTAATTAAATCATCCCTATCTCAACCCGTGAGTTGTTCTTTCCTTTACTTCTTCCCCTCCTCATCTAAGGAGGGGGAGGGAGAGAGCAGTTGTGGTGTTCCGCTGCCTAGCACGGTAAAACCACCACACCCATGTGTCTTTGCACCCACACATTCCCTTTTGTCTTATAGTGGGATAGTAAGTCACATGAAAAAGAATATATTCTCTCTTTTGTTTACATCACCCTGAATATATGAGATATTAGTGCACGAACAGGGTTTATAAATATTGAGATTTTATATGAAGTTAATACTTTCTAAAAACCAGTGTCATGGGAGGGTCTCAAAGCCCACGCTTTGGTAAGAAAATAGGATGAGATTTATCTTGGGCCATTTTAGTAAATGTTTTACAATGTTGGTTAGAAATTTAAAATTAGAACAATAATTTAATAGTTGTTAAGCCTGATAGTGAGTTTACTGCTGACTATACAGCTATAACAAATCACTTCAGCACTTTATCTTGTGTGGTGGAGTGGCAATGACCCAATGTGAAAAATTAGCTGTATTGGTGGAGTGTCTGGATACTCCCTACTGAGGTTTTTGAAGATGATTTTTTTTTTTTCCAGGGACTTTCAACTAGAAAGGCAAAAGGCAACTGTAAAGACTGAGTCCTAGTTCAGCCAGCCACAACTCTCTCTTCACACTCCTTGCCTTTCCTCCCATCTTTCTGTCCTTTACTTCTTCTCCCTCTCTTCTCTACCATCTCCTCATAAATAAAGGCAAAGCTGTAGTTGTATTGTAGAGGACAAGCAATGAAGATTTAAAGCCTACATGTTTGGAACAAGATTATTCAGTTCAGCTAGGACAGGTACAATAATCTATAAATATATATTTTATTAAGATCATATAGGACACATACTATTATATACTGACATATAGATTTCAGTATGTGCTAAATGTGCATCAATGTATGGAAGGGTGGTAACCTTGTGCGTTCTTTCTCTTGGAGATTATTAAGGACTTAAGGGTTTTTATACAAGACATATGTTTATGTCATAGGCACTGATGCAGTTGCCTGACAGTGCTACAGGTTTTTCAGTTTTCACTCATAATTAAAAGCATGCTTCTTCACAGAAGTTAAAAGACACAAGCCTGACAGTTAGGCATTCAGGATACACTGAAGAGGAAAACAAAATTGAAAAAAGCAATTCAGAATCATGATCTCAGTGAAAACTGAAATGGGCAACCTCTTTAACAGACCTGGGACTTGGTTTTGTCACATGCCAGTTGAAGATGAGGCCACCATTAACACCCTAGTCTGAGCACCCTAATTTGAAAGAGGTCACTTAGTCTTTGCTTGTTTCCCTGCCATAACATGAGCAACAACAAAGTTTAAGTGTATTGAGCTCATCTTTTGCCTGCTGCAACAACCTTCTCTTTGTTTCCCCTAACTTTGCAGACAACCTTCTTGATCCAGAAAAAAAAAAGGGGCACCTGAAACAACAGTTCACCTGTATGTTCTGTTTTCCGGAGTACTTTTCAGGTTCGTTGTTCTGAGGCTGCAAATTAAGTATATGTTCATGCAAAGTGTCATCCAAAAGCGTTGCTAAAATTCTTTTTATTAATCATGGTATTTACATGGAACAGGCTGCCCAGGGAAGTGGTAGAGTTGCCATCCCTGGATGTATTTAAGAGATATGTGGGTGTGACATTTAGGGACATGGTTTAGTGGTGGCCTGTGTATTGTTAGTTTGTATGGTTGGAGCTGATGATTTTAAGGGCCTTTCCAACCTAAATTATTGTATGATTCTTTGATTAGTCTTAGTCTGCTGCTTCAATATATTTTATGGCCCGTTATATCTTTCACTAGCCATTAATTTCTACTTCAGTACAACTAATTGCTTGAAAGAGCGTTTAGTCTTTATTTGAAGGCTGTTATTTTGAAGTTCAGTTTGATCACCAAGGATCCAACTGCTTCTTGCTTTTCACTTTGAGAGAATTGTACAAAAGTAACATTTCTATTAAGACTAAAACGAAACATGAATATATTTATCACGGTGCCATGCAGATTTTCCTGTAGGAATGCCATGAGGAGTAAAATCCCAGAGTATTTTAAGTATTTCCTTATGAAGAAAGTGTTGCAACTGAAGTCTTTCACACTCTGCCTTCTAAAAACACATCCTCTGCCATCTATCCACAGCGCTACAATTATTTCAGGCTATGTCTTCAGAACTCAGGCTAACTACTGTGATCTATTTCATAGCCATGAGAAATGCAGAAGTGTCCTCCTCATGCATAATAAGGTTGTTACTGTAAACTTTTCTTTGCCCATTGTTTCATTTGTTTCATGCCTTTTCTGTCTCTTTCCACTGATTCTGTCTTCGTCTCATAAAAAAATCTAAATGTTGGAGCTTTTAGAGACCTTGCATGGCATGCCCCTACCTTGTCTGTTGGCTGGTACTTGGTTAGCTGATGGTGTTACCTGGTCAGTCTGTGACTGTGGCCTCCTTTGCCTTCAGAGAAGCCTTCCATGCCTCCAGTCACAATATTATTGATTCAGACACAAGTGAAAAAAACTTTCTTCAATTACTTTCTTCCATGCCCCCTTAAAATTCTATGTTTTTGAAGTCTGAAAAATATATAAAGCTTTTGGAAACTGGGTTTCTGGAAATTTAAGGCCATATTTTCAGAATCCAGATCACTTAACCTGCCGCCCATATCAGCTAATCACTTCATCTGCCACCCTCTGCTAATCATCTGGTTTTCATCCTCATGTTAGACCATGTTGTCCTTTCAGTGATTATGTCAATACCTCTGCTTTTTTTTAATTTTTTTTCCTCACAGCATCTACTGCACTGGAGCCTTTTACAGGACACAAATGATGATAATCTTTCATATGTATAAGTAGTTTTTTTAGAGGCTTGTAAGCAGTATTTTCATGGATAAATCAAAAAGTAGATCCATAATCTGTTCAATCCAGAAATCAGAGGTTTTTACTGTATTGGGAATTAGATTGGAAACTGTGGAGAAACTTTTGGTTTCAGTTTTATTTATTTATTTATTTATTTATTTTTTCATATTATCGCACAGAAACACCCAGGTTCACAATGAATGAAAATAAATACGAGGGTGAAAGATAACAATCTGTTAAAGTTTATCAGGGCTGTATACCCAAGTTACAGTGGAGGACGCTCAGCAGTATTACTTTAAGCAGAAATACCAACTTTACATTAGAATCACACTGAAATCTAAATGTGCCCTGACGTTTCAGAAGTGTTCACCCTAGGTGAAAATTTGCACTTCTGAAACCCATCCTTTTTCACTATGACCCCAAATGGATATTCAACAGCTTGAACCTAGCAACTTATGTTTTTAAGTTTTCTAAAGCTATACAAATAATCTCTATAGTAATATTTTTAAAACGTCAGAAATCTTAGATATTTTTGTTTCTTCTTTGCTCACACCACTTGTTAGCACAACTCACTGTACAATTTTTCTAGTAGTGACACTTGGAGAGCAGAATGTTAATTTATGAGCTATGCTACATAAGCCCCATAAGGCTTAGAGTTATGATTACAATTTATCATACCAGAGATGAGCATTTTAACAAAGCAGTGCTCATCTGTGTGCTTTTGGAATTTTTTGCGTGTACAATCTTTGTTTTTTCTGCAATCCAGATTTATGATTTACTTGCTCATATGGCAATCTAAGACAATTTTCTCACTGCATTTAACAATTGCAAGATTTCTGTAAGAAAAAAGAAGAATCTATACCCAACAATTAACATTTGTCTCTCTCTCTATTTTCTTTCCTGGTAGAATATTATCCTCCTGGACTTTTTTATTTTCCTTTTTTTTTTTTTTGGTCTCCTTTGATTTCAGTAGCTATTTGGACAATATATGTTTCCCAGGACAAGAAACAAACCTACAACAGATGTTATAATGTGCACACAGTGAAGTCTCGTGTTTCATTCTGAAGAGGAAAATACATTACTCTTGTGTGAAATGAGCCTTAGGTTTTAGCTCAGTTGTGCTTTTTCCAAGATACATGAGACATTCCCCCTTACTCTTCCACTGCATTTATGCCTTTCATATATTACCAGGTGGTAGCAGAAGAATCAAAGCAAGATTTCATCCCACTGCAATACTTGCACAACATCTTTCTGCTCCCATGCATACTAGCAGAGAATGCTGAGGCTTGGGATTTGCCAGGTCTGTGTAAACCATCCTGAAGGACTTGGCCTTAAGAGGATCCATAGTATATCCTACTTGTATCATACCTGTAGGCAGCCTCTGAACAACAAGGACAGGATGGACATCCTGCTTCAGTGACTGCAAGAGCATCCTCTGTGCCTTCTGGTGACATGTAACTCTCCTTAGCTGTCTGGCTAGGAAACTTAGCAAAAACAGAGTTCCTGCTTAGAATCACCCCACCGGGCCACTTTCTGCTCTGCCATAGATCCCAGGGAGAAAATCTGCTGGCTACACTATGTGCCACTGGCATCCTGACTGAGGGAAAAATATCTTCAGCCCTTTTGACTAGAACAATTTATACAGAAAAGAATGAGCAATGTCCTTGGTGGTGCAACTGATTACTAAAGCTTGTGCTCTATCCTCAGTCATTGCAGCAGGAAAAAAAGAGCTAACGTACCTCCTAGAAAAATGTTGGTGTTTAGAAAAGAAATCTCTGAAAAGCCTGTAAGGGTTATCAGAGAAACTGACTAGTGAAAGGCTTTTCAAGGGCTGTTTTTTAGATACATAAAACAAGCAAGGATGTGGTAAAGAGGCAAACATATAGATAGCTATACAGAGTTCCTCCCAACACTTCAGTCTTTATCAAGGATCTAGAAATAAAAGGCTGTGTCTAAACCAGAAAAGTAAGTACATTTGGAAACATCCTTGTAGACTTACATAACCTGGCATGCAACAGACCATGGCTGACGATAACGAACTCTCGTTGTGTGCAGGCCAAGATGGTTGCATGGAAACTGTCAATTAGCAATAGTCCCCGGACCTTCCTTGCTGCCATAGCGTGGCCAGTGGCTCTGGCCATGGTAACCTGGTGGTTAGCAGAGGCTGAAGCCATGCCAGGGAACGACCTAATAAATCACTCATATTGCCAGTTGTTTTTCAGTATCCAGGAGTCATCCCAGGCACTGATTAATGTACAAATAAAGACAAAAACTTAATTTTCAAAATTATGTTAACAATAAATTAACAATAAATACTTTGAATTGTAATCAGAAACAACATGCTCATATTTGTCTGTTTATTTCCCTGAAAATATTAGAAATACCAAGCAGATGCCATTTATTCAGATTTGGCTGAATCCCCTGTACAGGAGGGAAGATGTTGGTTCACCCTGCAGACCTTGCATCAGGACAGGGAGGAGGGTGCACTTCTGCAGAGCAGCCTGCCTCTTCTAATTCTTCCTCCTGTTCCCTCATAGGAGATGCTTCTTTTTCCCTGACTAAATGAGATGACATTTTCTGAAGAAAAGAAACACATGAAATTGTTTCTTCCTGATCACAGGGTGTCCTGGTTCCAGTTAGGACAGAGTTAATTTTTCCTCATAGTAGCTGGTAGGGTGCTATGTTTTGGATTAGGATGAGAAGAGCGCTGATAACATGCTGATGTTTTAATTGTTGCAGAGCAGTGTTTACACCAGGCCAAGGACTTTTCAGCTTCTCGCTCTGTCCTGCCAGCGAGCAGGCTGGGGGTGCAGCAGGAGCTGGGAGGGGACAGACCCAGGACAGCTGACCCAAACTGGCCAAAGGGGTATTCCATACCGTCTGACGTCATGCTAAACAATATATAGGGGTGGCTGGCCGGGGTGGGGGGCCGGCTGCTCGGGAATAGGCTGGGCATCGGTCAGCGGGTGGTGAGCAATTGCATTGTGCATCACTTGTTTCTTACACATTATTATTATTAATACTATTATCATTATCACTATTATTATTATTGTTATTATTATATTCCTGTCTTAATAAACTGTCTTTATCTCAACTCACAGGCTTCACTTTCCCGTTTCTCTCCCCCATCCCAGAGAGGGAGGGGGGAGGGTGAGCGAACGGCTGTGTGGTGTTTAGCTGCCAGCCGGGTTAAACCACAGCACAGGGGCAACAAATACCATCGAGGTTTGGCTGTCTGATTTAGCCATAGTGCCTGTGATCTTGTCATCTGATCCAGAGACCTTCTCTTCCCCTTGAGGGTGCTGAATACAGTTGTCTACTATTTGATAGGCAAGGGCCAGGCCTAAGCACAGAGTGGCAAGCTGTAACTCTGGCATTGCCAGGGTCAAGGCATATTTCTTTCAAATGTTCTATCAATTTTTTAGGTTTTCACAGGGTTAGGGGAGAAGTTCAAAACCATCAGAGGAGACAACTATTAGAGGTACTTTGCCACCCACCACCCCACTGCCGTGGGGCAGATTCCTGGGTGGTATTCTTAACTAATTTTTTAACCTTAGAAAAACAAAACAAAACAAAACAATTCACAACACAACAAAACAACAGAAACACATTCTGAAGACCTAGCAATAGAAGTATGTTGGTTACCCAAAGATTTTCTAAGTACTCAAAAGATATTTTAACTAGCCCACAGGGAAAGAGGGAGGAGGTACCATTCCTTATATCTTCTACCAATTGGCTCCCAGAGTAGAAAAGGAAGAAAATGTATTTATTAATAGTATCCAAGAGATCGTTCCCAAATTACAGAGATGATAGCAATGCAGGGCCCAAATACCAAATTAGGCTCAAGACCAGTGCTTCACAGCACAGTGAACCAAAAAAGCCAAACACAGCATTTAACAAACTCTCAGATCTGATGTACAGTAAAAGAGAGAACATGGCATGGATCTCAGATGGGGGTTGAGTGGCTTTTAATAGCTGTGGGATCACCAGCTTTCTCAACGAATGTAGCTGAGTTTTATAGTTGTTACCCTAAAATCCTGAAAGATATAATACTGTTGCTATCTCTTTTGATTTTCTGTGAGCTCCATAACAGGATCACATTGATTACGTTCTGTTGGATGGTTCTGTAAATCTGCAGAAAGATGAAGGCTTCTGTTTTTGTTTTATTTTGTATTAAATTTACCATCATATTTCAGAGCTATATACAAGTAGTAAACATATTTTATGGATTTGTTTGTTTGTTTGTCTTTAGCATCTACATAGCTTCTTGGGTGCAAGCAAGGGAAGGCTGGTAAAATTTTGCAGCTCATTCATCCCCTGTCCTGTCTCCACTAGCATCCTCTGCTGCTGCGTGTATCCAAAGGGCTGCCTGAGGAGTTAGCAGCTGTGTAGCCTCCTCTCCTTACCTCCTCTAACTCATGCTGTGGCTCCCATCAGGCTTCATCGTAGACTGAGGTGTTCAGGTCTTGTCTGAAGCTCACTGAAGCAGCAGTAGTCAATTACACATCCTCCAAAACTTCTGAAAGAACTTTCCATCCTGAAACCTCTTGTGGAATCTACTTGTCTTAAACTAGACTTCACAATGTCATTGCTTCTGTATTTTGCTCTCTTTCAACACTGGTGCTTGGTGACATTCTAACAGAGTGCATTTTAACATAAATACAGAGGTGTCTATGGCCTTATATGTAAATATTCTCTGAAGTGATGTGGCTGATGTGTGTGGTCTATGCAGAGCATTTTGAACTGAAGTTTAGATGCAGTAAGAAATACTAGGCTGATGGAGGAGCTGTTTCTCAGTTCATATCATTGCAGTTGCGACTGACGCAGAATCATACTAAATGATCCTACATCCACACTAGATCTTCTCTACATCTCTACATCAAATCAAAGGAATAATTTCAATAGGTTTTAAAGAACTCGGCATCCTAAAGCTATATTCCAATTAATTATATTTCATATATATATGGTTATATGTAAAATGTGCTCACACATACAAATTTTGGGGTGGGTTGTATAGGGGAGCATGTATATGGGCACACATGTACAAATGCATATCCACAATATTATTTGTAGTTGTCTGTGCATCCTTTCTTTTCATTAGAAAGTTAAAAAATAAAGTCCTTGGGTTGTCCCTACTGCTGACTCTGTGCATGTTAATAAGTGAAGGAGAGACAAACTCAATATTGCTATCAAGATAGTGATGAGCTACTCTGTACTGATTTCTCTTTGATCTGCTAAAGAGCCCATGCTGAAAATTAGCTGCAGATATTAGCAGAATTCTCACAGAATACCCAGTTGTCATAGGACCTTAATTGTTGATAGCAAAAAGAAAATGAATTATATTTTCCTGCAGATAATGACTTAAGGACTTTGTCTAGTTTATAGCACAAGTTAAGCCTCTTTGTGTTTGAACTGAATCATTCTGAGAAAATTTAGTCCGTCATTCAAATTTGTAAACTCACGTCTGCAGAAATTTTTTATTTAGGTTGCTTAGTTATCCTCCAGAGAAAAGATTAACACTCAATGGTAGCTACAGCTGCTTTTAAAGCCAGCTCAAGCATATCCTTCCTGCTGGTACCCTAGAAATAATGTACTTCGTCTTGCTGTGCGTTGTCTGATATCACCTTTGCCTTTTCAACCTCAGAGAATAACCCAATTCCTTATATTTTAGATTAAATCCCACAGATACTATGGGCCTTACTCTGGGAAGTAGAAAGTCTCAAGTCTTTATTTCACACATTAGGTGGCTGGAATAACAAAAATCAGTCTGACCCTATTGCAAGGCCCTGAAAGCAGTCGTTTGGAAAATTCTTTTGAGCAAAATGGGACATTTGCAGAAAATGGCATAAAAGGGGACAGAATTTTAAACACAAACTAAAGGGGCTAATAAACCTGGAGGACAGAGAGAAAAATGAAAAATGACTTGGGTTTTTCCAGCTGCATGTAACCTTAACTTTTTAAGAACATATTCAATTAAGTTCTAATAACATTATTTCTGACTTCCAGATAAGCTTGAGTTCAAATGCTCTCTAAAGAGGAATAGTTTTCAGCTGTAGCTACAGTTAAATGCACATTACTAAATGTTCTGGTGAATCACATTATTAAATGTTGGTGAAAGTGGCATTGACATGAAACTGACATTCTGGGTGTGGGAGTTCCTGTAACAAGGGAAGAAAGAAAGGAAGGAATCAGCAGTAATAATACGATGAAATGAGAAGGGAAACTGACCTATTTGCCCAGCTACTTTTTGTGGTTGGCACAAACTTAAATCATGTAACTTCTCTGAATTTCACCCAGAATATCTCTGCTCACAGTAGACTGTTCAATTTTTTTTGCCTTGTCTGGCTTATGGACCACTCAGTTGAGGTATGCTGTTGTGGAGGAGTCAGAAACCTGGCCTGGCTTATATCCCACATGAGGAAAGGAAGGGTAGAGATCTGCACGTGGGTTGGTGCGGGGAGAAAGAAAGTTTGTGCTGCGTATGCCTTGCTAGTCACTGTGGCATACGAACAGCATTCCACTGTTTCCCTGCTCACTCTCAACTATTGATCTGCACTAAAAAGTGGAATGCATGTTAGGGACACACATGTAACAAAAACTTCACAAAATGCAGACGGGGAGGGTGTGTGAGATGTTTGTTCACCCTCCTGTTTGCTAACACCCGTGAGCACATTGCCTTTCTCAGCACGCATGGTGGGACACCTTGCACTTCTCTGAATCCACAACACTTGCACAAGAGCACTGCTTGCGTACGGTGCTTGAGCGTCGAGAAGGTGGGCAGGTGAGAACACACAGTGGGATAGGGGAAACTGGATCCCTACTTCAGCTCTCTGAGGCACGATGGATTATCCAGCTTTTCTGCTATCAAAATATATCACATTTTACAAGATTCTATTAGTATAATAAGGCTTCACTCATTGTGCCCCTTGACAGGGTATTTGCAACAACCTTCTTCTGAATGCCAAATTCATTTTGACTCACGTCATGTCTATTTAATTTTAACCTTGTCTCCCCTGAGGGAAGCTCCATCTTTATGGGAATAACTGAGAAGACAGAGCTGTAAAAAAAGCAATGAAGCGCCCATCAGGAACCCAGACTTAAAGTATTTGAGGGGTTTCCCAGCCGTATTGCAAGCAAATACACAAGTAAACAAAACCAGCATTCATTTAAATACGCTGGTGTTAGAGAGAGAATTGATTATTTTGCACAGTGGTGAACTCGCACAAGGTGAGCAGCTGCTCAGAGCAGCAGACGTGTGCGTGCTATCCCTGGCTCTTGCACTCCTTTGCTTCTCACATGAGCTGTGGTCCTTCATCCTGGAGGATATCAGTTCAGGTTTACAGGTCTGGATGAGAAGCCCTGACCAACTTCTGCTACTGCTATAGCCTCATAACCAGTGGTATCTTTGGCCTCATAAACTAAGTAATGTGTTTCCTCACCCATAGGCTGAAATGTCTCATAATTATTAATCAGGAAATCTTTTCACAGCCACTTGCGCTGACAATTATTTTTCTTACAGAACTGTTGGGGAATAGTTGATATGAATCGTGTGACTTTCTATTGGCACTTTTGTGCTTTTGCAGTTAGAATACCCCCAGTCTGCAAAACATGAAGGGTTGAAAACAACTGCCAGCTCTGTGATTGTTCCTCTATTATACAGATACAGTAAGTTATGGGTACTGGAAATTAAAACAGCATCTCTAGCTGATGGTTTGTTCTGTTTCCTATGCAGTGATATGGGAAGAGTGCTAAAAGAGCAATAATTCCCTTTACATGTTACCATTGACAGGCCCTGACCACTATTTAAAGGAAAAGAAAAGAGGGCTGTAATCTAACCAGACATTTATCACATAACTTTTTCTGAAGTCCTCTGACTCTGCACATACAAAATAGGCATTAACATGTCCAGAAATGGAAGCGTATGAGAAGAGGAGAATACTGATCCTCCAAATGCTGCCACAGAAAGAACCTAACTACATGATATGCAAACAATCAAGAAGCAAACGTTCATTTATAAAAAAAAAAGCTGGTCACAACAAGTGAACAAAATCAATTTATTTTCATTCTATAGATCATGTTCCTTTATGTATTTTTTCTTTTGCTTTTCAGTATTTTGAAAGAAAAATACTGATATATATATATATATAAATTAAGATAAATATTTAGTATTTTGTTCAAGATTTCAAGGTTTATGTTCGAAATTTATTTTGGAAAGGCATAAAGTAGAAATTGGCATTTCTTTCCTATCTCTATATTTAGTGTATTTAAATAGACATATTTAATATTTTATATTTTTAAAGAAGTCAACTAGAAATAGTTTAAATATTTAAAAACTATAAAATAACACTTTTTGCAACTGAAATGAATGACAACAGTATTGCCAATGGTTTGTTTAGATATTGTTTGAAAATTAGTCCATTGAAAAATCCAGCTGCTGATGGAAGAGTTTAAGTGAATCAGACTTGACTTTTCTCTTATTCATTACTCTTCAGTTAACTTACTCTTCTTTAACAGGTGATCTTAAATTGTGAACACTTCACAGCAAGAGCCAATGTCTTCAGTGCTGTGCAAACATCTGCTTGGGAGAAGGTACAAGACTAAGTAAGAAAAATCAGGGATGGCCTTTACTGGGAGCTAAGTGGATTTCCCAAAGAGGCACAATCATTCCGATCAGAGGATGATGTGTAATTGTGCAGCTGACACACTTGGGTTGCTGGAGGATCCTGCCCTGATGATGGTCCTTCTGGGGCTGATACTATTCATGTCCATTTGGGAGACAAAGCCAAAGCACCTTGATTTTGATGAGTTTTAGGTTGGACCTTGGCCGCCAAGAACTATCTGACTGTCTGGGGACCACGAGCAAATGGGCAGCATCCCTCCCCATTAAGAAATGAAAGTTCAGGAAATCGCATGTTGCTTCAGGCTGATGTAAAGAAAGTATTAGACTGTTGAAGGACATCAGGTAATGGGAACAGACCTTGGTGAGTATGTTTCTTGGAAGACCAGGGTTCTTTCAAAGCTGTCAAATCCTTTACTTATCACACTTTTCCTCAATATTTAATGATACTGTAATTGCTTAGATCCCTGGGATCTGTTGCTACCAGACCTGCCTCTTGTCAGGCAGAGGACGCAATTTTGTCAGTGCTTTGTTCACTGCCTTTCAAACACCAGTGTCAGTGTCATTACCCAGATCCCTTTTCACCTCAGCCTGTTTTTCCACACAGCTGCATCACACTGCATCTGCCAGATGTAAAATGGTCGTGTTTCAGTACTGTGTAACAAACTGCATAACAGATCTGCATACATCACAAAGCAATTTTTCCTAAAAGAAAATGTCCTTTTCTTCAGGGAAAGCATTGCTGGACATATGATAAGCCTTGAAAAGCAAAACAGTTAGCTGTTAGGGAATGCAGGAAGTTCAGCTGTATACATGGGATTTCATTTTCCTTCCTGAGTTTTCTGTATGATATATTATCTTTTACCAACTATTTTAATGTGTGCATCCATACCTTCATAATTAACTCAGTTCTTGGATACTATAGTAATGAAGCCTGACTGTCATTTATCTTCAGGTAGTTTTTTTTCTTTTTTTGTTAAGAATGTCATAAGTAAAAATACTTTAGTAGAAATCATTTCCATCCCCACCCCACACAAACTTCTCCCTCCAGAAAAGGGGGAAAGGAGAAGAGCATCTGGTAAAATCTCAACACAACAACCACACACCTGGTGAGGGGTATGTAGCTGAGGTCCTTGCTTGATTTTGCTCAAAAACCTCCAAAAAATTCCTTAATCCTGGTGGTAGTGCTCCCAGCAGGCTACCTAATGTCTTGGAAAGGGAAAGGGAAAGGGAAAGGGAAAGGGAAAGGGAAAGGGAAAGGGAAAGGGAAAGGGAAAGGGAAAGGGAAAGGGAAAGGGAAAGGGAAAGGGAAAGGGAAAGGGAAAGGGAAGATCCTTAAGTGAAAACATTACTCAAAATCTCTCAAATAAATAAGGATAATTTATATCTGGAAATGATGACAAATTTATCATTAAAAGTATTGAATCCTCTGTTCCCCTCCATTGTTGGAAGATCCCATTAATTCCCTGTGACTCAAACGGCCTCCACCATGCAAAGTCCCTTGTGCACCATGGGAAAGTTCACATCTGAACAGAAGGAACAAGACGATTAAATATGAAGTCAGCAACAGTTCCAGAACAATTAAGCAGTTTTTCACTGTCATCTCATTACTTTTACCACAGTAATTGCATAATTAAAGCAAGATAGAATGTCTGACTTTTAACCAATTACATTTTAAAAGAATTGACTTCGATCAGATAAGATATCAAATTCTTATGAAATAATGATGAGGGTGGATGTTCTGCTTGTAATCTGTTAACTGATTTTTCTTTTCTTTTTTCCTCCTCTTTATAGTATTGGTTAAAAGTCTGCTTTTTAAATAGGATTCTTCTAATGGGTTTAAGGTATTTCATTTTTTTCCCCTCCTTCCTTGCAGTAATACAAACTGTGATTTATGTTAAAATGATCATTTGTGGCATTTTTTCTTCTCATGACTTTTTTTTTTTTAATTACCTAACATCCAGTAGGCATGTTTACTCTCTGCGAACAAGCTATGACCATTGCTGCATAGCACTGAATCAATGCTCCAAGGAGACAAGTGGCCCAGCCATGATGGTTCATACAAGCGAATTGCTATAAGAAGAAAGCGAAGCTCCAGTGGTTTGCACAGAGGAGCTGGTCAGATTCAGCTGCCCCTTCTCTTTATCAAAAATTTAGATGAAGAAGTTGGAGGGTCTGAAGTATCAACACTAAAGTACTTTAGGTCATGGATTCAAAGTATTCTAGTTTCATGCATTTTTTAAGCTTGAAAATCAAGACAACACAGTGCAAAAGTTTCCTGCAACAGAACTAGAAAAGTCACAGTTCTGTAAACTTGTTTTATAGATGGCATTCTGCAACAGAGTTTATCTTATTTTCTGGTTTAAAAATATCCCATATCTACACAAGTGACTGAATTATTGAAAAGAAAAAAAGATATATATTTTCTGTTCAGTTAATTAAAAGCATTTGTTCCTTATGATAATTAGAATATGATGCATTTTTTCAGCATCATCCATATTTATTTTAATAATAAGTTTAATTAAAATGCAAGGTATGTTTGATTTAATATTGTGCACTGGATCCACACCTATGTGTTTAATCAGAGAGTTCTCTGCATCAGAACAAATAATGAATCTTATGGAATACATGAAGTCCCCTCTTTTTTATTATTTATTTATTTTAAATAAAAAAGCCCTGCAATAGAGGATAAATGAAACTCTGCACTGAGGAGTCCTCAAACCAGGTACAGGATGCCAAAGACAGGCTCAAAAACAGGAGGTGGGGGGAAGGCATCCTGTCCTGATGACACAGCTTCTGATAACATTTCCCTAGCCCTGCTAGAGTGCTCCACCACACAAGTGCATGCTGCTGGCTTGGACGAGGTGGCTAGCAATAATTGCTGTCAAAAAGGAGAGTCTGCACAGCGGACAGAGAACAAAGCATGAGTGTGCCCTTGCTGACCCTGTTTGATAAGTCAAGATAGTCACGAAATATTATTTCAGGGGGAGGAACAAATACCAAATTATGGTAACAAATGAAGTTTTGTGTATATTTCACATAGATATTGTTCTGTTGTTGTTATTGTTGGTTTTCTGGTGGGAAACTTAAAAAAAAATCAAAAGCAAGTAGACAAAAATAACAAACAAATAAACAAACAGACTGAGAAACTGAAACATCTTACATATGAACACATCCATGTCCATTTCGAGTAAGGTCCCTTTCTTATGTTAATGGGAAGTTCACACATAGCCAAAACAGTTCCGCACATAAAAGAAATCATTGTATCAAGCTCAGATCATTACTCCCACTTTATAGGTGGGGAACGGTTATATTCAGATTAAATAACAGTCTCTGAAACACTTTGTGTAAGAGTGATAAAGCTGAATCTCATTTATTAGTTACCATTTTCCTTATAAATGAGTCTTTCCCCTTTTCTGCATACGCTGAAGGGCTTATTTCTCCAGAACGTTCTTGTCACTGGGCACCCCTTAAGAATCAAGAAAACCAGTTACCAAGGTGCCTGTTGAAAACCAGATGTCATTTGATCCATCTAATATGCATTACTGCTTCTTGCTAAGCAAAAAACAAACAACAACAACAACAAATTCCAAAGTAGGATTTTTTTTTCTTGTCACCTGAGAAAATATGATTTGATATGACTGCCATGATAGCAGAATGATTTGATATCACTGGGGGGATTTGCTAGTTGTCCTAAGGAGAAGATAAAAAGGCTCGCTACGAAAGTATTTTGACTGGTATTCCATCTTCATTTTTTTTTCTTTATTTTTAAACTATGGATCATAGTTTATCATTATTTGTCATACTTATAATTAAAAAAAAAATCACACAAAACACTTGTAGGTGGACAAAGTAATTTGTATGTGCTTATATAACTTTAATACCACAGGGAGGTGTGGATAAGAAGGAATGAAAGTTTTTGCTACATGATTTTTGGGTCACCTTCTTTCAGAATACTCAACCTGACCTCTCAAGTTAATAAGTATGTGTTTAATGTTAATCAAAAATATTTCATGTGATTGTACCCTATAACTACAAGCCAACTTGAGTGAAAGAGACAGGTTTTCTTCATTCAAGTTTCATGGGCAGATGATTTTTTTCTCAGTGTGCCAAAGGCAATGCAACACCTCCAGCCATGTCATTTCACCCCTTCCAGAAGCTTTTAACCTTATGAAATGGAGGCAAAGCTTCAAGAAAGTTTGCATTTAATATTTTTTTATTTGAAATTTACTTATTTAAACAAGTTTCACTCCCAAATTAGAATAGAAATAAATCACAGGATATGAATGTGAAATTTGTCTACTATGTGAGATCTTTATAGGAAACTTCTTTAAAAATCTCAGAAGTGCCAATCTGATGTCAGGATTTCTATTGTAACTGCTATTCATAATGAACACATAGTTCTCTCTTAGACTAGTCCTGCTGAAAGAAAGCCAGACAATAGAATCTGTGGGAATGATGTGAAAACAGTAGAATAAAAAAAAAAAAAAAAAAAAAGGAAAGAAAATTAAAAGCAGGATTTTAGGCAGCAATTGCAATAATCACACTAACTGTAAGAAGTTGAGTAGCACTGAAGTTAAACTGCTTTTATACATTTCTGGAACCAGAATAACTTAGTTGCATGCTTTGCTGTCATGTTTATTTCTTGATCTTACAAGAATGTATTTGATCTGATAGGTGGTGAGGATATTCATGACTGGCAGGATGCAATCATCAAGCAATGGAGGAGATCTGCCCTGTAGTGTAGGGGAAGGTTTTCCCTGAGGAGATTTTCTTTCTCTTCTTAGCTCAAAGTCTTCACTCCTAGGAGGCTGGATCTTGCTGTGTCTTGTGTAGGAGACTGTTTACCATGTTTTTCTCTTTTTTTTTTTCTTTTTTTTTTTTTTTTTTTCCAAAGCTGCTCTGATTCTCATTTGTCCTACCTCACATTAGAGATTTTAAAAGCACTGGGCTGTGCTTTGCTGGCAGAATGTATTGGATTAGTTCACCCCACATTTCTGCTCATTTTCTAGAGAAGGAATAGGGAACATTGCTGTTGCACACCCCTCTCTCTCCTCTTCTCACTGCTTACTCCCAGGTTGGTTTGCAGCACTGAGTGCAGAGCTGTCATTTGGCAAACAGCACATACTAACACTTGGGGTGATGGCCACAGGACCAAGTGGGTGCTGACCTTACCTAAACAGCATGCATCAGCCTTAGTGGCTCTGTGCTGGGTCAGCACATCCAGGAGATACAAGCAGTTGTAACTTAAGATCCCTTAACTTAGAGGGGTGAACATTCAAGTGGCTTTTCTTGTCCATGATAACTGTCATCTAAAGAGACATTTTTTTACTTAACTCTGATTTTGTTAGCAATCGAGTTCTGAAATCCTTCTACAGAGCAGGGTAAATTACTCTCATCTCACATTGTTTGTATACCTACCGTTTTAGTGGACAATTTCTTTTTTTGTTTTGTTTTGTTTTCAATAGCTCACATCACTCTCACATGAATTTAAAAAGCTTGTAAGTAAACATCTATCATTCTCTCCAGTAGCATTCAATCTTGTCAAAGTCTTACACATTTTCTTTCTGAGGTAGAACTTGAGGCTTCTTTCAGGAGTACAATTTTAAATAGAGACTATATATTTTAGAAATAAAAGTTGGTAGAAATAACTTAAAAGTTTTTACATCATAAAAATAGGTAGGCATCATGCAGACCAGTTTCATGTAAATGAAGAGTCAAGCCAATTTTGCAAACACTGTTGCTCATATTTAGGGAAACATGTTTGTATTGTTTAGCATGAGTAATTTGCAGATTTTTGTTTAATCTATTTGCAATAGTGATACACTTAATCTTCCTATTCACTGAATTGAATTGTCTCCATAATTTCTAATTTGAAATAGGCCATCCTCCACATAAATGAGGAAAAGGTTTGGATGAGTATCCATGGCTGCTGCTAATGCAAGGACTTCATTGAAAACTGAGAGTTCAGTTTTCATTCTGGACTGGGAGAGGCTGATGAGAAATTGCTGATGAAGTAATATGGGTTGCCAGACATGCCCACCATAAACTGCTGTAGACAAAAGGCTATTACTCATTGCTCTTTATTGCTAGAGTCACTGCATAATGGAGAGAAAAGTTTAGAGTAAAGGTGGTAATTTGGGGAATCATTCAGCACAGAAGAAATCTTTGTCAGTAACAGGTGCAGGACAGAGGCTGAGGTTAAGTATACATCTTCATCTAGATGTCACTGATAATCTTTCATGAAGAATATATTCTGAAATAGCAGTTGGGCTATGGTAATACTTGGGATACCATGCATCACCAAGCTCTTAAGATTTGCTGTTCTCCCCCTGCTCCTTTTTTCAGCTTGCATGAAATCTCTTGCAAGTTGCTCTTTGGCTTTGGAATAGGTTCTTCAGTATAAATGGGAGATTTTGATACATGAGATGGTACGGTTGGGTGAGTGAAATACCCATGAATATGCATGCATTTAGTACAAGTCGTGTCTATCAATCATACTATAGTTCCTTATATTAAGCCTAAAGAGGGTTTTTTGTTCACTCAGACACATTTTTTCCCTTTGTAAAGAATGAGCTGAGATGGATTTTCACTCCCTATGTTCTGCCACATTTCTACACTGATTAGATTTTCTTACATATAATCCCACCAGTGAGATAATATAAACACTGTGTTTTTTAAAACTTCATTTGTGGTAGAATATTGTTTAGAGTCACATACAATAAATGGGCAAAACCACAGATATCTGTGAAAAAACTTTTTTGCAGGCTCGCTTGTCTGTACACTGAGATATTTGCAGTGGCATTTCAGCAACCCAATTTAGCTGAAAGCAGTTTGTGTCAAATAGAATACACTTTTTTTTTTTCCCCCATTCTGCAGGTTATGTTCTTTTGTATCCTTTGTATCTTTGTATTTGTACAGATTCTGAAATCCCTGACTGTTCAGAAACACGTAAAGGTTTGCTGAGCCCCACAAGTAGCACTCTTGTCACTGCTAGTTCAGGCTGTTGGGGTCAGCATTACAATGAGAGAAGGAGTGAGCTGTTAGTGAGCTCTCCTCTCAAGCAAATTTCCTGTGCCACGTGTTAACAGCTTTTCATTCCTGTTCCTTTGCTGATGGGAACACAAGCAGTATTCCAGCAGGGACCAGGCAGGAAACACAGCAAGAGTTTGCTTTGTCAAAACCTGTTCATGACCTTTCCCTGGAGCTGCGCTCATGAGGGCATAAAAGCAGCTGGAGAAGCACCAGTTTTTAATGTATCACCTGCTGGGGTAGTAACTTCCAAGCAGACACAGCACTGTGCTGCAGCTCACATGAGATCAGACCAAAGCTGTTTGGCCCCTGGGGCTTTTCTGTGGCTAGAGAAACTGGAGAAGGTTTAGCAGCAGTAGCACAAGTGAGAGTGGTGTAGCGGTCTCCTACAAGGTCAGAATTGGACCCGTGGATCCATAGGAGCAGTGTAAGGGATATTGCCCCTGCTTTATATTTCTGCCCCCAGGAGATGATTAAGTAGAATGCAGGCTGCTAATTTACCAGGACCATTGCTGTCACACAGCTGTGTTCTAGAGCATCTGGTACTTCTTAACACGCTGCCCCTGGGTGCCTACGATCGTGGCAGCAGGAGAAAATCGTTGAAGCTTCTCTTCATTTTGGATTTTCTTTCAGTGCCTTTTAACCACATTTCCCTTTTGACACTCTGTGTTGTGATCCTACAGCTCTAAAAGCATCTTGCTGTGCTAGTTCTAAGATACTGCTTATAAGCGTGAGCTGGCAAAGTTATTCCTTTCAACCCATCTCATCATCTGTCTGATCATTCAGAACATGAATTCTTCCAGAAGGTTGTTATTTCATTTTAGCATTTGTATATTCACATCCAGTAATTGCAGTAAGATAAAGTGATGCCCTCACCACTCACATTGTGAACTATTACAGTGTTAATGATGAGTAAATAAAGTTATGACCTTACTAAATTAATAGGTGAGGAAAAATACTTTTACCCAGTCAATTATGTGACTCCAAGAGGTGTTAATTGCTATTTTATGCAATTGTACATTTATATTGTACATTTATTGTTGACTCCAATAGGGAACAGGATGATGACATTTATCAGGTTGAAAATAAGGACTGTAACATGAAGAACAAAAGTCAGTAAATGCTGAACCAGATCATATGAACAGACTTTATACTCTCAGACAGAGTAAATTAGGCTCCAGCCTAATGTGATCTAATGTATGTAGGTGCAGTCCTGCAGTAACACGTGGTGACAGATGGGAACATACATCGTTTGAGAGTTACAAACGAAGGCTTTCTGGCTTCTTGCCATCTTTGCAAGATATTTAAAACTCTTATAAAAAGACTTGGCCAACAGGCACAAATTTGTCTTACCAGTGCCTTTACAGAGATGAAAACTGGGAAATTTTACTCATACTTGGAAATTAAAGTTTTATTTCAGCAATGTTTTTAAGATTCTCTGAAGGCTTACTAGTAACCAAGCACATAAAAACTCTAAAATGCTTTGTTGGATGGTCAGAAAGTTCATTTTCAAATACCCGTTTACTCTTTCCATGAAGTTGGGTAAGTTTTGTTACCTTTCATGTTCATCAGTCTTTAACGAAAGAGAAATTCCAGATTAAAAGATATTCAATGTTCCTGGCTGTTCGTTTCAACTGCAGTTTCTTTTTTTCTGATGCTCTGCTGGCACAAGTCCACTAATTTCAGGGGTATTATGCCAGCTAAAAATCTGGAGTATTTCTGAAGAGAGATTTTTCAGTGACTGTTTTCTTACCTGAAAACGCAAAAATTAATGATGTGTTCCTTAGAATTTGGTATCTCTTATTCCTCCTGTGCATTTTCTACCAACACTTTCATCTTTGCTTGTTTCTTATTGGTATTTCTTGGATGGAATTCTCATTTCTTTCAGATATTATGATGTTTGTGCCCTAAACTAGAGTAAAATCATATTTATATATGTGTGTGTCTGTTTGTTTGTATATTTATAAGCATATATGTCTCTATATATAATAAGGATAGATGTATGAAATAAAGTAGTAAGGTTTTTTTGTCCATTTCTTAAAGTTGTATAATAGTTTTGGTATGGCAGTTTGCAAGAGCAAAGATACGTAATGAATGCATACCAAATGTGAGCATCCAAAAACTTTCCAGAAATACTAATGAAACTGGAAATGGGTTTAGACTGGAAAACCACAAATTTTGGACCACAAGAATGCTCCTTCTGTGGAATGTCAGTATTGCAGCACTCCTGGCTCCCTCAAAATTGTTCAGATAAATGGGGAAAAATCAGTAATTCACTTTTTTACTTACCCCATTCAGGCATATGACAGCCTTCTCAAACTTTTCTACTTAACCTATTCCTTGCAAGACATTTCCCAATTTGAAACAGATCCCAAATTGTTCTCCCAGTTTGACATTATGACATCACCTGATAATAAATTTGACAGGTAATTTCTTTTCCTAACCTCTTTAGGCATTCTTAGTTAGCTGTTACTCTCTTCTGATGCTTAATTTTCACATACCTTCCAGTATTCCTTATTTGTCTAAGTTTCTCAAAATCTAGTGTTACCTATCAATAAACCATTTTATTTGATAAGATTATTTTATAAACACCTTTACAGACTCTGTTTCAGACTCTTGCAATCTTTGCTCTGAGCTCTTCTAAGACTATGAAGCAGCCATCTCTGGCTTTGTGAATGGGCAAACTAGTTTGAACAAAAACTCATATTAGCATACCCTGTTGGATACAGAGGTTCATTTCATCATATGGACTCTATCTAAAAAACAAGGAAAATAAAATCCATAGTTAAGGATTATTGTGAGGCCAGGATTCAAAATATACATAACTAATTAAATCCTCATTTTGCTTTCTTTCAAATGTGCTTAGATATATCGATATGTTGATATTAGTGAGAAAAACACCACCTTTTTTCCCCCTCTGAAGTTTGATGTGTTGGAACGTGTGGGGAAAAGAAAAAGAATTCCTGCTTAGTGGGAGCAGAATAGCAGTTCTTGTCATAAGGAATAGCAGTTCTTGTCATAAATCCAGCCCTTTAACTGTGCACTAATTCCACATGTAGCTTCAAAACAACAAATGTGTCTTTTGACCCAAGCCAAGTATTGCTGAATTTTATTGAAGAGATGTCCACTGGCTTCCATGGCAAAAAGAACATAATCCTTTTCTAGTGTAACCATTAATCCTTCTTCTATGAACTAGTTGCATATTGAAAAATGTGGAAGATGTCCATGCAGTTTCCAGTCTTGTTAAAAAGTAATGGTATCAAAACAGTCAGACCTTGAAAAGAACTGGTATAAAAACAGCCCTTACACACTTGCATAACTTTGAATTGAAATTTGCTGTTGCGGCTGGTAGTAATGTTGTTTAATTTGATTTTCACACATAGTGAGAGTCTATTCATAGTATTCATAGTGAAAAAAAAAAAAAAAAGGCTGTCATCAGTTAATGGACTGCAATGTCTGTTACTTCAAGCCTGGTAGTCTTAGAAGCGCCTTTGTGGTTTCCAGTAGCAGGTCAGATGATTCTGTTGGGGTTCAAAGGAAGAGTGCCTTGACAGGCAGTCAGTTTTACAAGAGGACCTGACAGGCTGGGGATGACTGCCTATTTCACCATTGCTTTCAGTCCACGTCTGAAATCCAGTGAAGCTGCTGGGGACCTCTGATTTGTCACTGGTTGTGCTTGGATGGTGGTGAATATACTTTACACTGGTACACACACAGCCCCCAACAAAGCCCTTATACAATGGAAAGGAAGGTTAAACTCAACACAGGCTCTGTTTCTCTTCAATGTCATTTGATGCCCATTTCCAAATTGCAAAACAAATTGTTGCTTTATATGTTGTTCATTAGCTACTGTGGAAAAATTAGCTGTTATTGCTAGCCTTTATTTAGGAAAATAGGCGGTGCTGTTTTCCTTAGTGCCTTTAAACATTGTGGTCAGTTATACCAGAGCTCACAAATTCATTGGAATTTCAGGCCTAAGATATGGACATTTTAATAAACCTTGTTTGAATGGATGTAGGAGGGGAGATTGTCATGAGTTTGTGATGGACAGAGAATTTTATGCTGGCAGTACTTTCTTGCTGTTTTCTGTATGTAGGGAAAGGTACAAATCAATCTTCTACTGACTATTATATTTTTTGAAGTTTGTAATATCAATTTATGAGAGACAGAGATGAGAGCCATGTGCTCTCTCTTCCTCCTGTGGTAGACAGGTATGAAAAGGCTTGCTTACCTGCAAAAATGTCACGCTTAAGTTCAAAAATGTCTCGTTTGGTCTATGAAAAGAAAAAGTTTAAAGTGTCTTAAGTGTCTTCTGAGGTTTCAGAATAGGACTATAACAGCAATACAAAGCTCCTTGCAAAGTCTAGCCTATGTTGCAGAAAAATGTAAACAAACTGAAAGGCAGAAAAGAGGTTTTATTTCAAGGATCAGTGAACCATTTAAGTGACTTAGAGGTACTTGTTTTCTAAATGCATTTCACATGACAACCAGTCTGTCCTCACAATGAGCTGGATTTCACAAAGTTCCTGCTTCTGAAATTAATCTTTCTGCATGTTCCTTGTTGGAGCTCTGTCACTTTGATATTACATTTCTTTTTTGACTGTCAAAGTCACAAAAGTTAGATGTACTACTTTGCTGATCACTAGCTTCCTCTTTTCCTCTGGATTTTCAGAGACTGAAAAAAGGAATCTGCAACTATAAAATAAATTCTGCAAATCCTCAGAGATACCTAGTAACACATGGGATGAGACATCCTGAATTAGACTACATTTTTCTGTTTGATAAATTTACTATGACCAGTTGAAGAACAATGTGAACACATTGACTGATGATAAGCAATAAAAAGGGGGGAGAAAAAAGATTTTGTCTAAACAGGGATTTAATAAGTCTTCCTTTTTTTTTTTCCTGTGTATTAATTGGAGACTGATGTTAATATCAGCATGGATTACATTTCTGAGTAGGAGTACTTCAGAATTTTTTTATTTCCTGAAGGCATCAGGCTGCAGTTGGTATGTGCATTTTCACAAACTTTTGGAGAGAAATGCAGTGGCAAAATCAATAATATAACTCATTTAACCAGAGCAGAAAACAAAACAAAACAAAACAAAACAAAACAAAAACCAACCAACCGACCAACCAACCAGAAAACCTCTAAGTGTACTGACATGGAGAATTTTAGGATTAACTCAGTAAAATTCTTAATATTATCATCCTAAGATGCAAATGTCGTCTATTTTAAGTTGAAAAAGAGTATGCATCCAAAAAAGGGGGCTGGGGGGGCAAGACTGAGGAAATTGCTGTGACTGTTAATAGCACACACACACAAAGAAAAGAAAAAAAAAAAAGGAATCACAGTAGTCTCTATGGGAGGTGACTAAGCGCTCAGTTTAACACACCAGTGCTTGAGGGTCCTCTGAGGTGACCAGGTAAATAATTTAGCATATTCTCAGGAAAAGAAAAATAGTTTAAAAAATGTTTTACATCTTCATTTCTATTCTGTATATTCCAACACACCATTGACATTATAGTCAATTGGATTTATACTGTAACACGAGCTGAAGATGGACTCACAGGCTCTTCACTCCTTATGCATGGTACTTTCACAACTCTAACAAGAGCACTGTTGAGCTCCAGTACAGCTAATTAAGTTTAACCTAAAGGTACTACATTATAATATAAAATTTTTATTTGCAGTTTTATTTCAGAAACTTTACTTCTATCTCTAAGAATATGAAAGTCATGCTTGTGCTTAAGGTTCCTGAAAATCAGTCACTGTAATAACAGTTTCCTGCTGAGCCAAGTTGCCATTCAATACCATGGGAATTTGGTTTGAGTAAACTCTAGCTTTTGTTCTTAAAACATGATTTCAGAGTGTTATAAATATATTAATTCCCAGTAAGGGTAGGAAAGAACTTCAGCATGTTGCAATGAAATTTTTAGTGCAATGACAAAACATCGGAATTTACTTAGAGGTTTCGTTATTGTTGCAAGCTAAAATGTAAGCCTACTCTACAAAGGTAGCTAAAGTTCAGCCTGACAGCTTATCAGTTTGCTTAACAACAAACTTTTTTTTTTTCTTCTTTCTTTCATTGTATTTCTCATCTATCATAAGCTGCTCTGAAATAGGTATTAATTATAAACCTTTGATCTCTATTATCTGGTTCACTCTCATGGCCTCAAAAAGATCCAGACAGAAAATCTAATACAATCTCAGCTGCCAGATGACTTTGAGACAGTTGTGGTTGTAATGAACTCTGCTTTGGCCCTGTGCAACGCCCCCAGTTCTATTGTCCCACATGACACCACATGCTATGGGACATCCCTTTGGCCAGCTGGGGTCAGTTGTCCTGGCCGTGTCCCCTCCCAGCTCCTTGTGTACCCCCAACCTCCTTGCTGGTGGGGCAGCATGAGAAGTTGGAAAGTTCTTGTCTCTGTGTTAGGACTGCTCTGTGACAACTAAAACATTGGCGTGTTATCAGCACTGTTCTCATCCTAAATCCAAAACACAGCACGATATCAGGTACAAGGAGGAAAACTGGAAAATTAACTCTATCCTAGCCAAAACCAGGCCAGAAAGACAGAGTGCAAATCTTTCTGGTGGTTTGCTTGAGCAATAATTTCACCTTTGGCATCCTGCATGTCCATCTGCCATCTTTAGTATTTCCAGATCAGATACTTGATGTACTGTAGATCATTATTTAAACTCTTAAAAAAAAAAGTGCAATTAAAATAAGTAAGTTATTTTCATATATTTTCATAGGTGATCATTCCCAATGTGATGTCCAGTTCCAATCTTTCACTCATCCTTTCACCTCAGTTGCTCTTATCAGTCATGTGTGAGAAATAACAAATGGCTAGAAACAGAGCTAAGGTTTTAAGGTTTAATTAGTTTGAGATCAAGTGGTGATTAACTATTTTTTTATTTGGACCAGATCGTCAGCAGCTCTAATAGTGTGTTTCCACGGAACACAGCAGGCACAGCCAATTCCTTGGCAGATGAGAAGAATCCACACAGGACTCTTAAAATCCAAACCCAAATTCTTATTCATAATGACAGGATTTAGATATTAGTTATTAGTGATTCTATCCATATAAAGTTAGGCATTGTAAGGAAAGCCAAAGTATGAAAAAAGTAAATACATTCTTCAGAAATTATAGAACAGGTCCTATTCCTCTCCCTGTCCACTCTAATGGGTCTCACTTGAGTGAAATAACTTCCCTCCCATTGTCCTCACTGCAAAATGGGTAGGAATCAGAACCGGTTATGACAAATGGACTGGAGCAGAAAAAAGAGTAAGGAAGAGTTCAAGAAACAAAAAAACACAATCAAATCTGTGATACAGAATCTCTGTAAAGTTGTCAGAGTGAGCTTGAACAAGTGTTCTCACTGGTTTGTCTCCTACCTCATGCAGGACCATGTCAGAGATATTTTGGTACAGCAGAATCAAAGAGTACAGGGAGAACACTGAAAATGAGAACATTGTCTCAGGTGAGAAAATTAGTCACTGCAACAAAACGACTCTCACAATGACATGCAGTTTCACAAAGTCCAAAAATATTTGTAACAGCCTGTCTAGAGGCAAGTGTAGTAAGAAGTTCAGCACATTGAGAAATATATTAGAAAGCTTGTAGCTTTTGACACTTATTGTTTTTATTTTTATTTTTTAAATGGAAATTGATCAGTTCATACAGGCAATTAAAGAACTCGGAGGAATATCTCTTCTTGTGTTGAAAATCCTTAGTTTTAATTTATTGTGTAGTAGAAAAGTTTTAGTGTGAAAAAAGTGCTATTAGTTTGTTATCTTGAATTTACTCTCAAGTAAACTTATATAAAAATTACTGTAAAAATGTCATAAATAAGAATGAGCTGTTATGGTTAAGGCTACAACTATATTTAGTAAAAGCAAATACAGAAACATTTTCCTTAGAAGCATATTTAATAGTACATTTTGAACAGTTTATTTTTATGTGCTTTGTTTTCAAAATTATCCACAAATTAGGAAAGTAGCTAGCCTGAATAAATACTGAGTGAATTTTACAATAATGAAGTAGAAAGGGATGTGAATGGGTAGAGTTCCTAATGCATTGTGAAAAACATAGATAAATATCTTCAGCCACAAGAAGAAAGCCTGTTCTAAAATCTGTTCTAATAATGGTGTGTTCAAGCATTAGTAGAATATAAACATCTATTTAACATTAAAACAAACAAACAAAGAACCACCACCACTATCATCAACAAACCCACTTCCAAGCCTGGCTCCCTCCACTTGTAAAGAAAAACCTATCTGCAGTACTCGCAAATAGGGAGAATCCAAGGATTAAAGGATTAAAAATGGGACTGAGTATAATAGGGATTAATACCTAATTTATGAAGCCAAAAATAGACTTAAAACATGAGCTCTTTTCTGTTGGTCTGCATGTAAGCTTTGAAGGATTTCTATGGTAGACATGAAGTGTGCAACTTGTCTCATTCTTTCACAAAAATCTTCTCTGGGACTCATTCATTATCTGTTCTGTTACACCTTCTACGGCTGTTTGGCATCTGCTTTTATGTTCAGACTGGTAATATTTTGGAGGGGATATTTTTCCTACAAGAATGATTCACAGCTGTAAATGGCAGTGGAAGATATATTTTGTTCATACAAACTTATATGGAAAACATTCAAAAAGGAAGCTTTGCCGGATCCCCTGCTCCTGCGTGGGCTCCTCTCCACGGGCTGCAGCTCCGGCCCGGGGCCTGCTCCTGCGGGGGCTCTCCATGGGCCGCAGCCTCCTCCAGGCCACATCCACCTGCTCCACCGGGGGCTCCTCCACGGGCTGCAGCGTGGAGATCTGCTCCGTGTGGGACCCGTGGGTGCAGGGGGACAGCCTGCTCCACCAGGGGCCTCTCCACAGGCCGCAGGGGAACTGCTGCTGCCTGCCTGGAGCACCTCCTGCCCTCCTGCTGCACTCACCTTGGGGGCTGCAGGGCTGCTTGTCATTCCTCGCTCTCTCAGCTGCTGTAGCACAGCAGTTTTTTCCCCTTTCTTAAATATGCTTTCACAGAAGCACAAATGTCTCTTATTGGCTTGGATCTGGGCAGTGGCGGGTTCCTTTGGAGCCATCTGGAACTGGCCCTTATCTGACATGAGGCAGCTTCTGGATTCTTCTCACAGAGGCCACCCCTGCAGCCCCTTGCTACCCAAACCTTGCCACGCAAACCCACTATAACCTGTCACAAAGTAACATCACAACTGCAGAAAGGAGCACATTCACCCAGTGACTGTAGTTGGCTAAGTACCCGCCACCATAACCATCTTGGTAGACGTGAGATATTTTGTTCGTTATTGTTCTTAAAAGCATCTGGTAATATGACTTTGATCATTGCTGGTAAGCAGTTGCTGACATTGCTGCACTGATGTGCTGTTTCTGTACTGGGATTCAGCAATGCTGCTTGGCTTGCAGTGCTGCAGATGCAGGACACAGGACTTCCTTTTCTTTCTCCTTGCTCTTCTGTAGCCTGGTTAAATGAAGGATGACTGGGATCAAAAGTGCTCAGACCTTTAGAAATTCAAACTAGGTTCTTCCTGGAAATAGCCTGAGAGACCAGCAGCAGCTTTATTTTCTGGATTCATTTTCTGTTCAAAGAGCAATAATAGCAACCAGCACTTACCATTGGTGTAATTCCCTCTGCAGATATCAAAACACTTTCTGAAAGGACTTCACACAAGTGAAGCCTGACAGTATCAGACTTAAAAGTGAAAGAACCAGATGGATGATTTGCAAACGTGTCTGCGATCACTGTTGTGATGACTACTTATTCCACGCAACATAGCCATTTAATTTTGTCTGTCCATGGTCTTGGCTTACAACATGTAGGTCCATGATAAATAGAAATGACTGCAATTTGAGCAGGTGTGAGTCCAGTGCCTGAAAGATGGTACCATTTCTTTTTTTTAATTATTATTATTTTTATGTTCTATTTTCTTCCTCCTGACCTCCAGCTGATATTGGTGATTCATTACAAAATCTGTGGCAACACTGTAACAAGTTCATCTCTAAGTGCTTGGTGTAAAGCCTCTTTCTCATTGTTATTGATGTTGATCTGACAGACTTTAGGGAGGCTTTCAGGACTTCCTTAATTACATCTAGCTACTCTTTTACCACTGACAGGCTTTAAAAACCTGGTTGGGGATCTTGGAGTTTCTCTTTAGGCTATAAACCCAAATCAGCACAGACAGGCCTTGCCAGGAGAGATGTTCGTGCTCAGCACTGCTCAGCATTCATTATGCCATTGTGCTAGAGGACATGGAGGCTCCAGAACCTACATAGGGCTGTTATCAGCTCCAGCTGGTGGCGGTCTTCATGCCTCAGACCTCAAAGCTTCGATCCATAAATAAGCACTGGGATCACAGGAGACAGTGGCACAACACAACTCAGTGGATTCCTGGTTCCTTAGTTTACTCCAGACATGATTTTGCAGACAACAAAGGGAAAATACAGAAGATGATTTTATCATCAATTAGACCTTAATTAACCACTTTGATACTAGTTCCATTAGTGGCAAGGACTGACAGTGTGTCTTGGGAACAGGTTGAAAAACAATTCCCCCCTCTGGTCACTGAAAGAAAGACAACGGGTTTTGGATGCTTCAGCAGAGAAATTCTGTGCTCCTTTAATGAATATATAAAAATTTCCTAACCATCAGGAAAAGCAAAAGCAAAGAGAGCTCACAAGTGATGGTTTCAGTTTGGATGTCAATTTGCTAAGGCAAACATCACTCTGATAATGGAGTGTAGGCTCTTCTGCTTCTATCTTACAAGCCCAAAATGTGGTTGTGACGTTTAAAGTCAACAGCCGCAGTGACTCCATTCCTAAGTAAATTCCTCACCCACAGATCCAGTTCCTGTTGCTTGGTCTTCCATGCCATCATGAAAAAAGACTGTGAGCCTGCAGAGTTAATGGGATGGTTCAGCCTGAAAAAGATCAGACCTGTTTGGCTGACAGCAGTGTCAAACATTTCAGTCCAATGACTGAAGTTACAGTAGAACAGTGCTGTTACCTACCTTTTCCCAAATTTAACTATTAATATCATGTGATTAACTCGGTAATTAAGTGGCAACTGATTCTCAGACATCACTTTATCAGTGAGGGGAACACCTAGGAAAGGATGCATAGTACAGTATTAATCACAGAGGTTGTTATAAGGTGTATGTTTACTTTTTGTTCTTGAAGCATTTTTTTCTTTTTCCCAGACTTGAAAGAAAGACAAGAAACAATACTTCTTGTCTTGCCTTCAGCATTTCAGCATACATTCTGCCATTCCCAGAGGCTGTATCTTGCAGCTATTTCAGATCTTTGCTAACTTCCTGATGTCATGGAAAAATAAAACCAAGAAACATTAGTTTTCTGTCTCATAGATGACACATCCCTAAAGGTGGCTGAACATATTTTAAACAAACAAACAAACAAAAATAGTAGAAAAAGTGCTTGAAGACATGCTTCCTTAATGTCAGAGGTTTGCTTCCATCAGAGTGAATGAGGGAGAGGAGACCGGTTCCATGGTGTTGAGACAATGCACAGATGTGATGCTATGGTAACAGGAACAGATCTGACTGCTACAAACACCTTTTGCATCCCTAAAGAATAACTGAAATAATCAGTTATTTTTCTTTAAGATTAATAGTTTCCTTTAGCATTGGAATGGGCTGCCCAGGGAATTGGTGGGGTCCTCATCCTTGGAGGTATTTAAGGGATGCGTGTATGTAGCACTAAGAGACATTGTTTAGTTACAGGACTGAGTAGGTCAGGTTGATGGTTTGACTTAATGATCTTGAAGGTCTTTTCCAGACTAGATGATTCTGTGATTCTTTTGTTTGCCAGATCATTAGGAAGCTAAATACTATTGCTATGGTGAATGTTTTTCATTTCCTGATTGTTTGAGTCAATTTGTGGTTGGGCTGAAATGCTTTCCATTCTTACAAGCCAGTCAGGCAGCTTCGGGCAGCCCATCAGAACCAGCTATGTCAGACAATATGTGAGTTATTTTGCCTACATTTTCTACAGACATGAGAGGACAAGCTGTTTCCAAATTAGACTCACTCATTTGTTACGAAACACTGCTGGACCAAGACCCCTGATTCATCCATTGCTGACACTTACATTACCAGCTGAATAGTTGACTGGGTCTGAGAGCACAGGGAAGAGATCATGCCAGCCATAAACTAGCAGACTCAGAGGGATCAATTAACCTAAAAATTGTGTAGTACTTCTGAATCTCTTCTTCAAGCATTGTAGGTTAAAAGCATGTCTGATTTAATATCTGTAATAATTTCAACTCTGAAATGCAAAAGTGATCAACAATTACTATAATTTTGTATATCTTTGCTATGTAAAACAGACAAACAAACCTATTTTCTGTCTGAAAAAAAAAAAATAAAAAAATTCCAAAGATGCCTGTAAATGCAGGGGCTGACAGGCTGGTAAAAAAATGAGAGATCAATAATAAAAGAAGATGTTGGTGAATTTGAAAAAAATATCTTTTTGAAAACATTTGAGCACATATAATCACAGAAAGGGCCAATACAGGACCAACAAGGAGACAATCCACAATGGCTATTACACAGTGTTGAGCTGAAATTTGGACTCTGTAGATGCTTTGCCATGGCAGAAGTTCATTAAGGTTCACTCATGAACATAAGCTAGATAAAGGAATATACAGTGTCAGGTGCAAGTCCTACTGAAGCAGAGTGCAGAGAGGTCATGGAAGCCAGCAGCTGCTTTAAAACTACTGAGAAATCCTAATTAGAGAGATAAATTCTAGTCACCTTTCCTTCCCAAGGTGTAGCCCATGTATGCAGACAATAATGTCTGGATTGGTGACAATTTCTAAAGTGTTATGCCATGAAAAGAGATGATACTGATTTATCAAGATATGCTGCTTTACACAGTGTTTTTTCATGCTCCATTACAATCTTTTCTTTCCTTCTGATTTCACCTCTCTGTCACATCTAGCCTTGCATGGCAAGGCTGCAGCAGCCAGTGGGGAGGTGAAGTAGAAGAGCACTAGCTTTCCAAGAGAGGTACTGAGATGCCACTATGTTTGTGTAGATTGTGGTGGAAGCAGCAGTCACAGCCTTTCTATAGGATGTTTTTTACTGAGTAATCAATTTAGGTTGCAAAACTGAAAAAAAAGATGTGATAAACAAAAATTGACTTTTTTTTTTTTAAAGTAAGTGCACCTTGATTTCTTCGTTTTAAAGCTTGTACTATTTCATCCTCTGTTTTGCAGTGAAGAAACTCCTTACAATGGCCTTTGACCATTCACATTCGTGAGAACTTGTGTGTATAGCCCAGTAATGCTGAACTCATTCTGCTGCACCAGAGCCTCTCACAAGAGAGAATGAGGTAGTGATGCTGAAAATAGGCATAAAATAAAATAAATAAAATAAAATAAAATATATTTTTTTTTTACTTCAGTAGTGCATTTCTGACAGAATCCCACATGTAAGTGGGGGTGGTTTTGAACTATTTTCTCAGACACAGATAACACCGTGAGCAAACCTATACTATTGTTAAAAACACCTCATAACCCAAACAACTACATGTTTGGATGATACCAGCACAGTTCCAATCTTCTGAATGATGTTTACATGTGTTAGGGGTTGCATTTGGAGTACCTAAATTTCTGGTTTTATTTGTTTTTAAGTAAAAAAACACACCCTAAACCAACAAATTACTTGTGTGCACGCATCTATTAAGGAGAATATTTTGTAAGTAAATGAGGGGAAAACTGATGAGATAAATGCAGCTGTGATGAAGTGTATAAAGTGGGGAAAAAAAAAAAAAGAAATGTCAAGGAAATTCTGTCAGAATTGTAATTTCACTATTCCACGTTTATTAAACGTATAGCGATACGAGAATTCCACGAGGATGGTTGCAAAAACAATAAAAAACAGTAAAGAAACAAAGATGTGACTGGGATTTAGAAAGTATTATTCCAAACTATTTACACTTGCTGCTAAACATATACATATGATGATCCTGCACAGTGAATCTTAGCATGGATATAAGTCTTGTCTCCTTTGGCTTGGAGACATTTTTTACTCACTGTCTAAGTAACCTTTCAAAGAACCAGAAGGATCTTCTAGAACTTTGAGATGTTCAGTTTTACTCAAATTATTTGTTTTTTCCTTGTTAGGAACTACAGTGTGTTTTTGTTTGTTTGTTTGTTTGTTTGTTTCTTCATACAAATTAAGGGTTCTTTGGAACAGTGGGACTAACTGTACTTAGAAACTCTCCCAAGGCAAATTCTGTATCTTCCACCATCTGCAGTCTTTTCACAGCAGTCAGTAATCAAGAATCACATCAGTCATCTTGTCTCCTTTGTAAAGACCAGTGTAATATCCAGAGTAGCATGGGGTATGGATAAAACAGCACTTGTTGCTGTGCTTCCAAAGATAACATAATAGTTTTATGAGTGATGCAGACCAGAGAAAATGAAGTAATTGTAGGTCCAGTAAAGGCAAATCTGTTTAGGCATTACCTTTTCATTATTCTAGTCTTATTCTCTGAGAAGGCTGATTAATGTCTCTGATGAAAGAATGGAGAAGAAATATAGGAACAGAGATCCTCCCAAGATGCCTGTAAGTAAAAGTGCAGGTAAGCAAATTACTAATAATTTCAGAAACTGTCATCTAAGGATGATTTCATAGGTAGGTCTCCAACGTTCATAATACATAAGATCTGTTTACATCAGACAAAGGCTTTATGGCTAAGCCTCATGAACCAGAGGAGGCTTTATAGAAAATGTGATGTTCAGGTGTGGCTAGTTTTCTTTATGCAAGAATCACTTTACTTATCAGAGCTCTGATTTAAGTACTTTATATACATCCAGCTGAAAAATTGTGCTCTTTGGCAATCATCTTTAAAATATTTCAAAAAAGTGCCCCAGATCACTATTTAATTATTTAAAATTTCCCTTTCATTTGTAGAATAAATAGAAGGAGAAACCTAGCCCTAACCCTAATCCCTAAATGCTAATCACTAACATAACTATAAACCCTAACTCTAAATCCTAACCCAAACCCTGAGAATAGTCATAGCTATAACTGTAACTGTAACCATAACCTGTAGTCTTAATAATAAATCTACCTGAAAACCCTAACCCAAATGCTAAAACCTAACCCATAATCCCTAAACCTAACCCTACATCCTAACTCTAAACCTTTATCCTAACCTTAACCGTGAACATAACCCTAACCCTAAATCTAAACATTGAGCCTAAGCATAAACCCTAAACATAAAGAGAAAGCTTAACCTTAACCCTAAAACCTAACCCTAATCCTGAATCTAAACCCTTATGCAAAGCATGAAACCTAAACCCTAACCATAACCCTCAGCCCTAACACTCTGCCTTTCTATATAACGCTTTTATTCCTTAAAAAGGATTATCAGATTTAATTTTTACCAGCTCCACAGGTCTGCCTTTTTAAAAGAAAAATTGAAACCTTCTTCTCCTGAACATTGTAAACTGTGCAGGGTAGTACAACTTATCTGATGATGAAAGTTGCCTTCAAAGACCAGATTTTCTAATATTTTATCATTGCAACATCCTAAAAAGAATGTTCCAGGTGCTGAAAAAATAAGCCAGAGGGGAAAGGTCTAACAGAATATATTTTACCAGAGTGTCAGGTTCAACACTAAGGTATCAAGGAGGCTTCATGATTTTCACAAGTGTGAAAATAATTTTACAGCAGAAGGTTAAATGATGTTATTTTATTTACAAAAAAAAAAAAAAAAGTTTGGTATCTTGAGCTATACCACTGAAGGCGTGCATTTTGTTTGCATTCTCCCCTCAATTTGGTCCCAGAATAACAATGACTTCCCAGGTGCCAGGTGGTTCCTGACAGAGTTGCTCTGACGAGCTCCATGGAGACAATGAGACTGCAAATGTGATATATGTACATTCCTGTTTTCTCAGTAGCATGTCATTTTTTTCAGTGTAGTTTAGGATTATTTAGGATTCTCCCCTAGCCCTTGCCTTTAATAAAACCAAAAATTCAGTACAATTTGTTTCTCTGGAAGCAGCAATATCCATCATTTTCTTTTTTATTTGACCTGTAACTCAATAATAAATGTTACATCTACAACAGAACTGTTTTTGATGTGACCTGGTATTACAAAAGTAGGAGCTAGGTTTTGTGCATTCAAGGATATTTTAAAAGAAAAATAAAATACATAAAATACATAAAAGATACAATAAAATACATAGAAAGTCAGAGAACAAACATTTGAACCAAAATACCAAGAAGGCTTGAAACCTGAACAAAATTCCAGACAAAGGAAGTGATAACAGAAATGAAAGAATGTAGTTGTGAAAGGACTTCTGGCAAGAAAGCAGTGGTTGAGAATGTCATAGAATCTGTAGGACAACATTATCTTTTAGCTGTTGATTGTCCCTTCTCATAGTCTGCGGGGTAGCCATAATGGTGTTAGTACATATGCCCTCAGAGCATTGAGATCTTCTGCTCTTACATGGTGATTCAATCTTGTGTGCTATCAGTCAATGGCAGTTCACACAGATTCAAACAAGCTGAAAACACACGTGTCAGGATACTCTTTTATCCTTGAAACTTGCAAGCCATACACAACTCAACAAATTGATGCAACAACTAGGGAGATCCTTCCTCACACATAAGCCCTATCTTCATTATTAATATTTGGATTTTGGCCCCTTGCTTAATTTAGGGGCATACCAAAATCTTGCACTGTGAGTGCAGTTTTATTGTGGGTTCTCAGCGCAGCAGATGGGCATAAATATAGGTTAGACTAATAAATGAAAGGGAAACACATGTTTTAAAATGAAGGTTATGGGAAATAATCTCTTACACCTCCAATAAATATTTCCTGTTTTTAAATAATGTAACAGAGACTATTATAATAATTATTATTAATAATTATTACTCTTGTTGTTATTGTTTTTAAATTACATGGCCTGGCCAAGAAAACTTCACTTTGTGGTTCCCTTTAGGATACATAAAAATAATCTGAAAGGCAAAATTGCTGTGAAGTGTTGCTACACTCAAGAAAACTGACAATGCATGGAAGGAGAGAAAGAAATAAAGAAATGCAAGCAATGATTTCCAATAATATCATTTTAAATACCACAGTGCATGACTGATTATGTTGGATATGAATTAATTTCATATAGATCACCATAAAACTTGCAGTGTTCTATGCACATTTAAAAATGTGTTAAACATATTTTTATGCCTTCCTTTTTCTTCTTATCCTTCAAATGATCTTCCTCTTTAACCACAGAGATAATAGCACACCTTTTATTTTCTGGAGAAATCTTGCATTCAGGGATACTTGCCTAAGAAGGATCATTAAAAATATTAATAATTTTTACATTTTTCATATCATGCTCCTTGGGACTCCTACAACACTGAGGATTATGTATGAATTTAGCCGCCTTGCCTTGCCTTTGCCTTGCCTTTGCCTTGCCTTGCCTTTGCCTTGCCTTTGCCTTGCCTTTGCCTTGCCTTGCCCCGCCCCGCCCTGCCCCGCCCTGCCCCTGCTCTTTCCCCTGTATTCCATACCTTGCTCCCTCCAAGCCCTTTCCTGTATTGTTTAATTGGAATAAAGTCTGTATCTTTTAAGAGAGGAAAGTAACAATGAAAATAAAGTCTTTATCTGTTCCCTAGGTGCTTTTGCACTTTTTCTTTTTGTCTCAGTAATTTTTTTATTATTATTATTAATTCTTCCCTTACCTCTGCTATCCCTTCCTCATATAAAGAAGTTTATTTTAATGGCAATATAAAATTTCATTAAATCATTAGGGGATTATTTAACAATTCAGTTGGAGGACTCTTGCTCAGAGTAGTGATATAAAAGGAGTTCAAGTAAAATGTACTTTATATTATCAGTGTGTTTATCAGTGTTGCTTTAACTCACTTGTTTTTGGCTTTAAAACAGAGCTGGACAAGCAGTCTATGAGTGTGACAGATAGCAGTGAAGACCCAATTAATAAATTTGCTTTCCCACTAGCTTCACAGGAAGAGGTGCTTTCCAGCTGGAGCAGAATCATGTCTACGGGTGTGTTATCATCTTTCTGATATTGACTTTAATATTGATCCCTCATGGGAAACATAGATATGTCTTGTCCAAAGTGTTCTGCAGCTCAAAGAGAAAAAATACCAAGTCTTATATATTTCCCCCAAGTGCTACTTGCTTATTTTTCAGAACCAAGAAGCCAGAGAACTTCAGGAGCAGTAGAAGCAAACTGTTCAGTTGTAAATGGAAGGGACATGGTATGTAAAAGCCCCCAGGCTTTTGCTGATGCTGTGAGAAAATCAAAGGATAGCACATGGAAATGAGAATGTAGTAAAGAACAGCTATCATATTCACACCTCTTAAACTGTGTTTTTGTATTTCTTTAGATGGAGATATTTTTAAGGTTATTCACAGAAAAACATTAGTAAAAGAAATCCTTTGTGCAAAAGTAATAATTTAGCTGCAGGTTACAGTGCTTTTACACAAATTATTTTCTTTTTAATACCAGGGTTTTATAAGTTGCCTGTCTCTGCAAAGGCAGATTCTGTAGTTGTTCCTGGGGAACTGGTTAGGCATTGTGTCTGGGGATTTTTTGGTCAAACATTTCGCAAAGCTGTCACTTGAAATCTACCAATAGGTGCAATATGAATCGGGTGTGTAATAAATCACGGATGTATGCATGAGTCTGTAAAGCAAAACTTTCCACCTTTAAGACAAATCCCAGCAAATACCACAGATGCAAAATAGTTGCAGCAGGTAGCAAATTGCTACAGCATTACCACCCTATCATGCAGTGAAGATGAATGGAGCTGTGTGTTTTTCTAGCATTTCACAATTACAGAATCACCCATGTAGGACATTTGTATTAAAAAACAAGGCTGTTAAAATTATCTATAAATCTCTCAGTGTGGGTTGCCTAACAATTAATAATTATCTTTCTAATGCTTTTATGCTACTATGACAGGTAGCTCTACATAGCGAAACAAATCTTAATTCAAGACCAGAGAGAATGTGTTTGCTGCATCCAGAAATCCATTGTCATGGATTCTTCCCCAAAGAGGAGAAAAGTCCCTCCTCTCCCCCTAAATTGATTTTCTGAATAGCAGAAATCATAAGGTTTTATGAATAGTTCCTATGTTGCAACAATAAATTAGGCTACAGAAGGCCTGGTAGTCTAATTAAGTTTAATTTAATTAAATTTAAGTAAATCTTTTAGAAAACAGTGTTCAGGCACATTGCATAGAGTTGTTGCTCTGAGAGGACACAACAGAATCGTTGGTACATTGCTCAAATAATTATCTTTAACATTTCATCACACACTTTACATCTACTCTGAGGATGTCCACCTTCAGCTGCAACAACAGGTATTCCCAGCTCCTTTCAGTGCTCCTGATTGTCTGGGATGATTCCTCATCCAGGCATGACCAAAATTCCTGCATCCTGCATGTGATTTTTTTCTTGCTGTCTTTGCTCTCCTTCCAAAGTAATGTGGATCATTTCTTGTTCCCCCATTGTTCATCACCTCATGAGTCTTGATATTGTCTGTACACCATAATTTCACTTTTGCCTTCTAGCTGTGTTTTACAGATAAGTGCCAATTCCTGCAGGACCCTGTTGGAAATCTGCCTGCTTACCCATTTCCATTTGCAATATGGCTGCAGCATGTGAGCAGAACAACCTGCAAGATCTAGATAAAGTATACTGAACACTCAGAAAGGAGGAACGAAGGATGATCAGTCAAGTTCTGTGCTAAATGCCTGACAACTGATAAAGTGTTGGTTAGATTAGGACAGACAAATACACTCACTAAGACAGTTGACTCATTTTGACAGAGATAGTTCTCTAACGAGACTGAATTATCCCCCCCCCCCCCCTTTTTTTTTTTTCTATTTGCTTTTGATTGCTTTATATCCTTTTAAAGGATACAGTTTTCTATACCATTAGGAGACAGGGCAATATAGAGGGGAAGAAGAGTTGTGCTGATATGACCTTGTAGATTTAGTGTATTGTCTTAAGACAGCATGTGGAAGGGATAGTATGTCATTGTGTCAACCTCAGTAGAACTGTGAGAAGGGCTTTTGGAACTGAAAGTTCAGAAACATATAATTTATTTCTGTCTTTCAGCTTTGACCAAATAGAAATGCATAAAGGCAGAGTACATTATAACTTTTCTAGTGCAATATTTGCATTGGAAATAGATATGCAGTAGGAAAGAGATATGCAGTTATTTTTCAACAAATGCTACCAGCTGAAACCATATGTTACCTAAACAAATTTTATTGAGTGGGGGAGAGGCGGCATGGCCAGGGCAGGGGACCTAAACTGACCCCAGGTTATTCCACACCATGTGATGCTGCACTTGGCAATAAAATCTGGGGAAGGGGAAAGTGGGCCTCTCACTATGTGTACTGAGGTCCTACTTCCCATGATGTGGCTGAACATCACCCTCTGATGAGAAGTAGAAAATAGTTGTTTTCTTTCTCTTTACTTCCACATGGTCTTTGCTTTTTTTTTTTTTCTCTTTTTTTTTTTCCTTCCCTTTAATTAAATTGTGCATATCTCAGTCAATGCTCAGTCAATGAGCCTTTTTAATTAATTTATTTATTTATTTTTCCCCCCATCGTGTTTTCTCCCCCTCTGCCTTTGATGAGGGGAAGTGAGACAGTGGAGCTCAGCTGACCATCAATTGATGTGAAACCACCACACAGTAGAGATAAAAACACAGACAAGAATAGTTGTCCTAGTGGGAAAAGCTTTAGGAGTCTGTTAGTAGGTGATGATGATGACTGTTGTTGTTACTTGTTACAACTTTTCTCCTTTACATGTTTAGGATGTTTATTTCCTGATAAACCTAGTCCAAACTAACCCATACACTATATCATAATTGCAAAAATTATTTATTCATAATTATCCATTAAGGATTTTCTACACTCTATTGTATATTGCAAAAGATGACAAAAAAAAAAAAGTACTCTTTCACTAAAATGCAGACCACAAGCAAGTGGAGAAAGAAGCCAAAAGTATGAACAATGACTTATGAATGGGGTGGGGAGTTGGGGAGTGGGGGAATAAAGAATAATAATTTAGAGAAAAGTTTAAAAAAGGAACAACAAGTAATACTTTATTATATTTAAGGATGAAAACTGAGTGGAAAATATTTTGAGCTGCAGAAAGAAAAATGCAGAACAGCAGAGCTCTGAAGAAATAAATTCTTAATAAAGAACAAACACATTTTGTAAGATTTCCATGGTACATAAAGTGGAAATCCATAATCAAAGTAAATGCTGTTTTAAAGACTGAAAAACAGAATGCCTTTCTTTCCACAAGGAGGATTTTTTTTTTCCTATTGTCCAAAATCCACAGTTTTTACCTCTATTAGAATGATCCAGCATGACATGTGGCATTTTCCTCAGTGCTTCTCGTGGTAGTATTATGCATTATTATGTGTTATTCATTGTGGCAAGGCAGGCAGAATGAGAAGTGACAGCAACCTTCCTTGCAGCATGGCCATAACTCTACCATATGGAGACCCAGCATGTTAAGAGCTGGGATTTGCAGCTGGAGCAGCAGACAGAGCTTGCACTTTAGAAAGAAACTGTGAGAAAAAGATGAGGATAAGGCAGCAGTCACTTTGGGGTGAGCTCAGTGAGAGCTAGATGTGAAAAACCTTCAGTGAATGAAGACCTTTTTGCCACTGATAACATCAGTACGTTTTGGAAACATGGTCCCTTGTGGCAATGTTAGTTACAGCCAAAGCTTCATTCTTATTTACCAGACAAATTGAATGGAGTTCACCACTAAGATTTTAGTAAGCTGATGATACTGCACTTAAAGAATTTATTTCATACCTATTTTAAAAGACTTTATCTTATAAACATATATTAGGAACTTATAATTTTATATATAAAAATAAGTCCATGCTGCACTATTGCATCCTGTTTAGAAAGTATTAATCAGAAAAAATCTCTGTCACCTCATCTCAGCTCCAGGGCAAAGCTCTTTTACCTGTCACTATCATTAACCTTAGACCCTAAAATGGAATACAATGGGTACAATGCAGATCTTTTCTACTTAGTGCTAAATAAATGATGTTTTTCTAAATATGCTGAGAGCAAAATTTCATTGCCAAACGTAAGCTTCATCATTGCCAGCAAAAGCTTCACCATTGTGCCTGATGTCAGAAGTTAATGTTGAGAACAAGGACCCAATAACCTATTGCGTAAGAAGCATAAAAAAGATTATTTTTTTTTCCTGTAAGAAAGCAGATTTTTTTCATTAAAGGTTATCAGTAGGAAAAATTAAGGGGTTATATTCTTCAATGATTTAAACTCTCTGTAAATGCACTGACTTCTGTGACACTGCACTCAGTGAAAAGGCTGTATGCATTTTTAAAGCTGATTTGAACTCATGTTAGAGTAACCCAGCAGTAAACCACCTTCAGTTTGCACTAATGTCCCTGCCCTACCTCATAGAGTAGAACTAGGCTAGACTAGAGTAGTTCAGTTGGAAGGGACTACATAGGTCATCCAGTCCAACTGCCTGAACATGTCAGGGCTAACTAAAAATTAAATAATGTTATTGAGAGCATTATCCAAATGCATATAACTTGCATGCACTTTGAGGAAAAGAAAGAAGTTTGCTTAATGATGTGTACAAGCACACATACAAAAGAACAGCTGACAATAAATAACCTGTGTAAGACTTCGAGCTTCAGAGTCAGAACATGATGAGAACGGGAAACTGCTAATATGATCACGGCATGATATCAGCTTTGTATAGTGAGAATAAATCACAGACAGTGCATCATTAGAAATTCAAGTCAATGAATGCACTGTAATTTTCCCATTTATATTGCACCTAGTGCATTTGTACAAGCTGATTAGGTTATATAGACAGACCTTATTGGGTTTTTGCTTTTTATTTATTTTTATTTTTTTATTTTTATCAGCAAGTTCCTCGCTGCTTTAGGGAAGATCAATCAAGCAGGGTTTCAGCTGTTGTGCTATAGCCACAGTGCTGCACTGAACATTTTTAGACTTGGTCAATCAGCTATATATACTTGAAGGTGTTTCACTTATGTTTCTTTGTTGCAGTATTTAATCTTCTCAGTGATTAAGCTGAGGAACTGGAGCATCAGGTTACTGGGCGTCAGTATTAGTACATCTTTCTGGCAATTTGTGTGATAAAATAACACATTCTTGTAGCCAATCCCAGTGAAGAGGACATTTTAAAAGACTAGTCTGCATAAATTGATTTCTAAGTAGCAAGAATATCATGTGCTGGTGGCTTTGCATCTCCAGGAGCCAGTGACATCCTTGGAAGTGTTTAAGGCCAGGCTGGATGCGATTTTGAGCAACCTGGTCTAGTGGGAGGTGTCCTTGCCCATGGCACGGGGAATGGATCTTTAGATGATCTTTAAGGTCACTTCCAACCCAAAGCATTCGATGATTCTGGATCAAATATCATAATTATTTTATTCCAAAAGAGAAGATTTTTAAATGCCCATTTTCTAAGCAGTTTACTAAGCACTTTGAACCTGTCCATTAATGTTAAGAATAAGTCATTAGTATTTGACTTTCAAAAATATTTTGTAGATCATCTATGCTTTTTTTTTTTTTTTTTTTTTTTAAATCAAGTTTTGTCCTAGTGCTCTGGCATCCTGACAAGCTTTAAGAATACTTGTGCCAGATTGCTAACAAGTGCTGGAGTTCAGCAGCAAAAAATGAATATATCTTCAAATGCTTGGGTTAGGACCACAGAAAATGCAGGTAGCTAATGTACTAATCAAGTGCATCAAGGTAAAGTTTATTGTCCTGGCCAATTCAGCTTGAAAATGTGGCCCCAATGGCTGAAACACTTCTAATTTCTGTGGTGGTGGCACGGTCAGTATTCCTTTGGAGCTGCAGCTTTCAGCTGGCTATGTGCATGCCTCTGTGCTCTAGGTAATGACCATTTTCTCCAGCAGTGGAGGGCATATCATCTGCTTGTTTGGAGGTATTTCTCTACAGAAACCTGTAGAAAAAATACGTCTCATTTTTATTTTTATTTTTTTCCCTTTTCCTCTTCTATTTTTTTTTCCTTTTCTAAAATTTGTCTCCTGTTGGCACAAACACAGGGGTCATTTTGCGCATTCTTATTTTCCTGCCAATTTGTAACTGTGGAAACAGTTTTAATTACCTGAATAGCTGACAGTGTACCTCAAATCCTTACATGAGCATGTTCCTAATCAATTTGTGAGAACAAAAAAAAGGAGGGAATGGTTAGGATACAGAGACAATATCTGGCTGGTTTCATCTTAGTGTTTTGGAGTTACCATTCAGAAAATATTCAGCAAAAAGTTAGCACTCAGGAGGTCTGTATTTGTTCTCAGGGAAAGCTTTTTTACACTTCATAACTGCTGGTAGAACTCTACCATTTGTAAAGGTGTGAGCCACAGGACAAGTGATAATATGAATTGCCACTATATTGTGATTTACAACTCCATTATCTTCCATTATATAGTCATTTGAATGAGATGGGGAAAACTCTGGCGAACAACCAACACAAAATGAAAGAGTATGCCAGTATTGTAGAATACATCCAGTAAATTTTAAGAAAATGCTGCATTAAAATGCTGTGATAATCTGTAGTTAAATGGAATTTATACTTCCAAAGAAGCTTTATTTTAGACTGTCAACTTCAAGCTGATGTTCAGAGAGAACCTAGTTACTGAGATGAATATACTGTGTTGCCATACACATGCAAAGCACTAATATATTTGGGGCTTCTGAAGTACCTTTCACTACCAATAGATATAGATAATAGGTATTTACACCTTACACATTTTGCCTGAGTTGCTTTCTTACTAGGTAATTGGCAGATAGTGAAGCTTTATGCTGAGGTGTTTTACATTAATTTCTTATTGTTCTTTAACTGTGATGCTGGGCTGACTAATATTTTATGCATGCGAATGTGTCATCACTAGAAAGCATTATTTAGATGCTTGTAAAAACAGAAGGAGAACAAAGACCAAAGCTACTGCTATAAGTTTGAATGGCCCAGTCTAAGATGTTTGTCTATTAAACTTAAAAAAAAAAAAATAAAGATTTTGTAAGCATATATTGTTGCAGCTTACTGAAAGACTCTCTTCATGTAGTGTACAGGAAGTACAGCTGAAATGCTGGAATTCCTATCAAGCAGAAGATTATGCTATCCAACAAGCAGGAAAACTTTCAAAATATGCATGGCATGCTTCTGACAGAAAGTGGATAACACCACTCCCATTTTAAAAAAGGGTAGAGAGGAGGACCCAGGGAACTACAGACAGGTGAGCCTCACCTCTGTGCCTGGGAAGATCATGGAACAGATCCTCCTGGAGGCAATGTCAAGACACATGCTGGACAAGGAGGCAATCTGAGACAGCCTGCGTGGCTTCATCAAGGGCAAATTGTGCCTGACCGATCCAGTGGCCTACTATGATGGAGTGACTGCATCAGTTGGAAAGGGAAGACCAACCAATGTCATCTACCTGGACTTCTGTAAGGCCTTTGACATGGTCCCACATGACATCCTCATCTCCAGATTGAAGAGATATGGATTTGGAGAGCGGACCACTTGATGGATAAGGAATTGACTTGAAGGCCACACCTAGAGAGTTGTGGTCAGTGATTCTATGTCCAGCTGGAGGCTGGTGACAAGTGGTGTCCCTCGGGGGTCTGTCCTGAGACTGGTAGTTTAATATATTTGTCAACAACATAGATGATGGGATTGAGTGCACCGTCAGCAAGTTTGCAGATGACACCAAGCTGAGTGGTGCGGTTGATACCAAAGAAGGAAGAGATGTCATTCAAAGGGATCTAGAGAGGCTGGAGAAGTGGGTCCATGTCAACTGAATGAGGTTCAACAAGTCCATGTGCAAGGTGCTGCACCTGGGTTGGGGTAATCCCAGACAGGAGTACAGACTGGGAGAAGAACTCATTGAGAGCAGCTCTGCAGAGAAGGACTTGGGGGTTCTGGTGGACAAAGGCTTGGCATGAGCCAGCAGTGTGCTCTTGCAGACCACAAGGCCAGCTGCATCCTGGGCTGCATTAAAAAAGAGAAGTAGCCATCAGGCCAAGGTGATTGTATCCT